>NC_081432.1:8255893-8355788 GCF_949786415.1 Peromyscus eremicus | reverse complement strand
AATGGCGAGTGCCCAGAGCCTGGCTCCTGACGATGCTGGGACATCTGTCCCCTCACTCTCGGTGGAATTCACATTGCTTTCTGCCTAATGTGATCTGCCCCAGGGTGCCCTGCAAGTTCCTGGCTGTCAGTGATAACCAATGACAGCCGGGACCAGGCATGGCTGAAACTGTATGTGAGACAGCCATCCCTGGTCTCTTGAGGCACCCAGTGAGCAAGCAGATTGTCCCCTTGGGATGCAGAGTTTCTTAGAAGTCAGGACTGCCCCATCTCGAGCCTGTGTCTCTGGACCCCAGGTGGAGTGATGTGTGGTACAGAGAATGTGAGACCATACTGGAAGGACTCTTAGCAACTACGATGTCACTTCTCAGTAACTTGAATGTTGTTTCAATTTAGATCTTAACAGATCAGACTTCCTCAGGTGGGTTCCCCAGGAAACCCCAGTGGTCATGCTGGAGGAGATGCAGCTGCAGATGGGATTTTCCCAGCATGCTCTGCTTGGGTGGGCAGAGATGCAGTCAGGTAGTGCTACAGCTGAGGGGTAAGAGGGCACCCCCACGCTGAGCTCCCTCTCAAGGCCTCTGGAGACAGAGAACTACTTTCGACAACCAGGGATGACTTCGTTACCAGTCTGAGTTCCAGTACATTCCACAGCTCTAGCATTGATAAAATGTCATTAATACTAGTTGACATTATATCCTACTTCAAGTGGGATCAATAGGCTCAGCTCTGGAAAAGAAACAGACTAACAGGAGTATTTTGACAGTGATGGCGCCAAGTCCTGTGATGAGGGCCTTGAGTGGACAAAGGGATGGACTCTTTATTTCTGCCTCACTTGCCCTCACCACCCATCTTTGGTCTTCGGGTCGGCCTTTCCTGCTGGACTTCTGTCTGAATGAGCCAACAGGGCAGAGGGGAGGCCATCACTCATCCCAGCCCCCTGCCCTGCCCTTGGGGTTCAAGCAGGCCAGAAACCAGTGGACCAGGTGGCCAGGTAACCAGTAGATCAGCAACCTTCTCTTTGCTCTGAGCTACCTGCTTTGTCCACACATAACTTGGCTTAAACGTGAGTCCCCAAGGGCAGGCCTGAGCCTGGACATGAATAAAGGAAGTTGTTTTGGAGTTCATCCCAGGAATCCAATCGATCCCCGATGGGGCTGTGGAGATCGAAGGACAGAGAAGCTTCGAGAAGAGCTGACCGCAGTATGAGACAGTGTCTGCCTTCTGGGGCCCCAGGTAGAGCCTAGCTCTGTATTATAGCCCTTCAGTGATGCCAGGCGGCCATGAGCAGCTCCTAGTCCTGTTGGCTGACCTTTGCTCTTGGGGTCTCAGACGGGCGGAGTACAGATTGCCGTCAAGCAGAGACGTATGGGCACAGACCAAATAAAAACCACTTTCTTTCACCTCATTGACAACACCTGGGCCCCTCTGTGCTGCTCGGTATCTGTCTGAGCTGAGTGAACTGCCCAGGGCTGGTGGGGTCATAGGGGCAGAAGGCAGGCCATAAAACATGGGACAGGCTGGAAGCAGAGAAAAGCTTCCCTGGTCAGTGTAGGGGTGACACCATCCCTCAGCCAAAACAGTAGCTCGAGTGTCATGCTTTGCCATGAGGCCTGGTCATTAAGGAGGAGGGACATTTGGCCTAGTTCTCTGGAGTTCTCCTTATACTAATGTCTGGGGATGGGAATCTCCATTACAGTCACTTTCCGGGATCGTATTTTGATAGGGAGTTTAAGTACACAGTGTTGACCCTCGTCCTCCATGCGGCTCTGTCTCGTCCAATGTGATGATCTCACTCTTTCCTGTTCGTTTCCAGTTAGGCTGACTCACCCTGACCTCTCCAGGGGTCACCCCGGCAGTTGGGTGCTCTAGCCAGGCTCCAGGGTAAATAAAGGGAGCATGCACGCGCACAGGCAAACTCACTCAGTACACTACAGGCGTAAGTGCGTGTATGTGGACATGGGCGCTTGCAAGTACAGGTATACACATGGCAAACACCCATTTATGGCCAGCGCAAAGCACACACACAGTCCTGGGTACATATAAAGGTACGCATGTGCACACATGAGCAAGCACTTGCACATTCATGTGCGCACACAGAAAAACAAACGCACAAGCATGCCCAGAGGTTCGTCTGTGACAATGCAGTGATTATGTACTAACTCACCATCCATTAGACAGTGGCCTTGGAAGCCTCGTAAGCTGTGTTCCAGGCACCGAAGCCACCAGCAGGCATAGCACCATTGTGGACTGACCTCCTCGGAGAAACCCAGGAAGCGCCTGGTTGTGCCTGGCCTTACACAGGGCTTTCTTGAGCTGAGGATCCAAGGTTTCCCCATAAAAGGAGTGTCCCCCAGTTGGTGAGGCCTTCCACATCCCGTCCAGCACTGACTTCCCTTGGGCAGGCTCCTGGGAACGGGGCATCCTCTTACACTGGTGGAAGTACTTGGGGAAGTCATGGCCACTGAGTGTACTGTGTTTATTCTGCTGGGGACTTGTCTTCCCAGTGTCCCCAGTGTCCCCAGTGTCCCCATTGTCCCAGCCTCCAGCCCGCACATGACATCCAGCTGAGTCTCTTTCTCTCTCCCATTACTCCATCAAAGCGGTTGTGGTTTGGTGGCTTTGGTATGGCTTGTCTCATCAGGGCCCCTCCCCCTACAGGGCATAGAGTGGCCTGATCAGGGCGGAGGGCAGTAGGGGACACCAGCCCAGGGGGCTGAGAGACTACATATAAAATGGATGTGGGGACACTGGGGCTGCGTGTGGCCAAAGTGCCCTGAGCGGAATGGCGAACACGTTCTGAGTGTCTGTGCTTTGCCTCACCCAGCCTAGGAGGGTGTGGCTCTACATGGGACACACATGGGAAGCCGGGCTGTCCCAGTCTCCCTCGGAGGTGACACTGGAACCCACGCCCTGGGAGGGCAGGGTGCTTGCCTTAGTTAAGCGGCTCTTTGAAGCCTCCCTACACCCGCTTCCAGCTCCCCGTGTTTCCATGTGAGCCGTGGACACAGCACAAAGCTGTGCACACAGGCCTTACTGCGGCAGAAGCCCTTGTCACGGTGACATTTGAGAGATGCCTGGGTTAGCTTTCCTTCCCTTCCTCTCCCTCCCTCTCTCTTCTTCCCTTCCCTCCATTATTTCTTCAGCAGAGGGGACTCAGGCACTGAGTCTGCCAGGCTGCGCTGGTGCCCTGCCCCCCAACTCTGCCTCATCTCCTCTGCCTCTGTTGTTCACATCCTATATGCTCCCTCCCAGGACTAAGTCACCTCCCAGGGGCTGCTGTCAATCATCGCGACATCTTCCCTTTCTGGGTAGTGACTGTGGGTGGACAGGTCAGCCCCTGCAGCCAGAGCCAGGTGGACCCTCAGGGGGTGTCTCCCTGCAGGTTGGAGGACAGGATTCCAGCATGAATAGGGCCACTTTCCCTGGGGATACTTCCCTGTGGTTCCCCCAGCCATCAAAGTTGTGCAGTGAGGAGCGAGTCCTTGAAGGGCCTTCACTGACAGCCATCTACCTCCTCCTCCTCTTCCTCCTCCTCCTCCTCCTCCTCTTCCTCCTCCTCCTCCTCCTCCTCCTCCTCCTCCTCCTCTCCTGTGACTCTTGAATTTAATTCATAAAAAGGGAAAAGCCAGGTACCAACAGAGATGCTTCAGAATCTGTTCTGGCCAGACCCATGACTGGAGGGTACACCATGCCATCCAGACTTCCTGTTGCTTCCCTGGCTCCACCTGGTTGGTTCCTCCCATGCAGGGCAGCGCCAGCCTCACCACCTATTTGCCTTTAATTCACAGCTCCATCAAAAGGCTAACCAGATCAAAGTTACATTTCTTATCACTGTTTAAGATTGAGTGAGGACTTGTGTACTGGGTGGAGCGGCCCTTGGTGTCCGCTCTTTCTGCACGCAGAGGTTTTACCACCCCCACTGACCTTCATCTGGGGCAGCCATGGCTTCTTGGCTCCGGCACTCACCTGTGACGTCTGTGTGAATGATGATAAGCTTCTCCGTGCCAACCACTTGCTGACCACTAACTGTGTATTCTCTTCCCTTGGGGGGGGGGGGTTGTCCATACCCTGAGAACACGGCCTGGTGACAAGCTCTGATTGTGTCATGAAGCTTCTGAGCAAGGGTACCGTGGTCACATTGAGATTCAAAGACAGCCTCTGGCCTCAGAGGGAAAAAACCCACTAAGGCAAACTAAGAAAAAAGTAGATAAGAAGGATATAAAGGACCAATACCCTTAATATAGAAAGAGCTCTCAGAATAAATAAGAAAAAGCATTTATTTGCCTTGGTCATCTCTTGATTTGGGTCAACCAAAAATGCCTGGCTCCTTGGTTTGGTAATAGCTTCCAGGAACTAGCTCTTTCCCACTGTGATCCTGGGGTTTGGGTGGCTGACCTATATGCCACTCCCAGAGTTTAAATGCAACTTTCTTTGGCTGATAAAAGACATCTCTGAGACAAACAGGAACTATGGGAGTAGACATCTCGCTATGGCCCATAAAGCTGAAAGATAGTAGCACCTCTCTGAGCCCACTGTACATTGCTGCAACAGACCCCCAGGAAGCACAAAGCAGGCCCTCTCCAGGGAGCAGACAGATCCTCTTACTGTGCAGAAGGCCAGAAGTCCAAGGCAGGGGCACCTGTTGAGGGCTTACCTCTGTGTCAGCCCATGGTGGCAGGCAGAGAGCAGGACAGGACAGCAAAACCCTCACCTCACAAGGAACACCTGTTGCTAATAACCTTGATCCAGCTGTGTGGGAGAGCCCATCATCAGACACCTCCCCAGACTCAGCTTTGGGATCAGGTTTCAACACATACGTTGTGGGCAACACAGTGAAAGCATTGTACTTTCCTACCAAAGGAAGGAGAATGGGAACAAAGCTCACACCAGGGAGCCGAGAGCTGAGACTCTGGGGGAAAGAAGGAGGTGAGCAGGACAGCATGGTACAGGGACCCATGTGGCTCAGTCTGTCTTGCCCTTTGCACCTGCCTGTGTTAGCCACCAGATCTCATTTTTAGGTTGAACAGGTTGGGCTGCATTTCAACTAGAGGCCTTGGATGAAATCCAGAAAGAGAAACCTGGGTGGAAAATTAGAACTGATCCTTCAGACTTAACACGCAGCCAGTGGTGTGAACCCCCAGTCACCAGTGTGAACTCACAGCCAGTTGCATGAACTCCCATCACTGGCCACCAGCAAGTTCAAACGGGTGCCATTCAGGCCGAACTGCATCTCTCCAAAGATGTCATAAGTTCCTGATGTGAAAACAGAGCTGTTGCAGTGTTCTTGGTCAAGACAAGGTCATCCTGGATCAGGGTCCTCCTAAGAAGAAAGAGACCAGCAGGGCAGAAATGCCTCTGTGGGGCAGAGGTCGGGGAGGGATCCAAGGGACCGTAGACAGGTCTTTCTAAAGACTCCAGACCCACCCTGGACCTGCCCTGGAGTTCAGGAGGGGTTGCTCTACAGGTGTAATGATGTCCCCTCCTCACTCAGCATCCTGAGGGGACACAGTCCAATGTTGGTGATACTTTATCTCGGCCTCAGGAAGTGAATGCAGATACCATTTTAACATCGGAAGTTTACAGAGACTCCTTTGAATCGCGATTCTTAAATGCTGGTACAGTATAAGGTCTAGAGAATGCCAGATGTGAGGCAACCTCATCCAAAGGAAGAATTCACACAGGAGTTCACCACGCTGCAAAAGGCACCGTGGCACCATTACAGAAGGTGTGCACACAACACGTGTGTAAACGCAGAGGATGTTGAGAAAGTGTGAGGCACAATGAAATACTAGATACTAAACACAATGCTTTCAATGTAAGCCACAAGAATTGTCTCTCTAAAAACAGAAAAACCGATATAAAACTACTCATGGGGCAGAGGGGTGGCTCAACGGATAACGGTGCTTGCTGCCAAGCCTGACCATCTGAGTTCAATCCCCAGGACCCGGACAGTGGAAGGAGAGACCCATCTCTCACACAAGTTCTCCTCTGACCTCCACATGCTTGCTGTAGCATACAAGCCCCCTGCTCCCCACATGTGTGCGGTCACACTCACACAAATCCATAGAAATAAATCAAGATGTAATGAAATTTTAAATTCTTCGCATAAGGCACAATCTAAATTTTCTTTTTGAAAGTTCTAAAATATGTATTCGTATAATATAAAAATGCATCGTGTTTACCACACTTGGATATCAACAGAACAGTAAAATATGGATTGCCCTGTTTATTATTTCTCACATGTATTTCTCGTAAGCATATATTCAATTTCTCTTTCGAGATGGAGTTTCCCTATCTTCCTCAGGCTGCCTCTGCATTTGTGGGCTCAAGCAAGCCCCCTGCCTCAGGGTAGTTGGGACTGACAGGTGCCCTATCACCACACCCAGGGTACAGAACCTACTTCAGCATTGGGAAAGTATCAACTCTCCACACTGGAGAACACACACTGATCTTTGGAACTAACATGAAGATACTAAGCCGTGATAACCCTGCCTATCCCAAGCCTGGCAAACTCCCTGCACATTCGAAGTCATAAAGCAATTTAAATTTGGTAGCAAAGGTCTCCTGATGGGTTTGGTGTTTCTAAGTGACATCTGGGAGGCCAAGCAAATAGTGGAGACTTTCTGAACCCTCTGGGGTGTGGCTGCACCCCAGGCTCTGGTGAGTTGTGCCTTTTCTCCGTGGTCCTCTCTGTGCTCCCACCCCAGCCTTGGCCATTGGGCTTCATCCCTCTCCTATCATCTCTGCAGAATGCTCCTGAAGGGGTGATTAACGCAGGACAGCACCTAGGCCTGACAAGGTGGGGTGCCTTGTCCCAGGCCACGGAGCCATCATCAACGGTCTGGAGAGAAGCTCAAATTGACCGACCGCCCCCAAGTTGTAGTCCCTTTTCTGGAGGAGCAGCACCACTGTCCAGGGAGATGTCACCAGCCCTCTGACACTCCCCCATCCAGAGTTGAGTGGCAGGCTCTCCGAGACCTTCCTGACCCCCTCAATGAAGATGGCTCTCCTGTTCTGAGGTTCTCTCTGACTGAGGCTGTGGCAGTTATGACCGGGTCACCTGCTGTGGGGCAGGGCCAGCCTGCTGACTCACTGTCCCCACCCTCTCTCTGCCAGCATGAGTGGGTGGGTGGGTAGGGCCTGGCAAAGCCTTGGAGTCTATCTGGAAGGAAGGGGCAGCTTTGCCTCTGGGCTGACTAGTCCTGCCAGGTGCCACCTCTGCCCTGTGGCAGTAGATGCTGGCCTCTTACTGCAGGCCACACCCAGAGAAGTTCCAGATGTTGCCGGGTCCCCTTATAGTTCTCGGTGCCCAGCTGTCTCTGCCGGCCTGGCCTGGCTGCTTATGGCCTTGCCCTCACAAAGAGTTGAATGAGGCTGCAAGGGTCCAAAACTCCCACCCTCACGCTGTGTGGATTTACTAGGTACAGTGTGGCCAACCGGGTGGCCAGAGCTGCCATCACCTAAGACATAGTCATGTGACCCAATCAGGCTCCTGCTTACTTACTCCCATTAGCCTGCCCCATAGCATGACCACACATGGTTGATCTGGCCAAGCTCTTGCTTCTGTGTAGATTTGATACAACAGACACCAGGGGCCTTTGAAGATCAGATCCTGGGTAGGACAGGATAACCTGTCCTCCATGTCTCACCCAGCAGCCCCTACATTCCACAGAGTCCACATCGCACCTGCTGTGTGCAGTGGGGGGGGGGGCTGACATTGGGGTGCTCCAGGTTTCCAGAACCCCAATGCCTGGTTTATGGTTTAGGAGTTGGGGTTTATTAGTCCCTGGGGTTCTCCATCTTCAGAAACACCCCAGAGTAAGCTGCAGAGGGCTGGCCACAGCCTGAGCAGCACATGCGACGTCCAGAGGAAAGATTTTCCCCTATCCACTCTCACCCTGTAAATACCTGAGAGACGCCAGTCGCCTGGGGTGCAGGGTGCTTTGGACTCTGCACAGCGTGGGTTTTGCACACTCTTGTGTTACATTTTACAGCTTGTGTTGCACGTGTTAAGAGCAGAGTGGGAGGCGGCTGGTCCAAGCCCCGGCTGCATCTGTGCCTGCATGGTTGCCGCCGTCTTGCAAGCACTGCCAGTGAGTATCCTCAGCCCATACCACGACCCCACATCCTGGCCTATCCACCTGAAGCCTGCAGGGCAGACTTAAGGCAGGGTGGGGCCTCACTTTGGGCACTTGGCTGACCTTTGCACCCCCGTGGCCTCTGGAGTCTGAGGATCCGACAGGGACTTCTGGGAGGTTTAGATATTTTGCGTTCCTTCTGAACTCTTGGACTTTAGAAGCTTTGTACCATTTTTTGTTTTTTGAGACAGGGCCTTGCTGTGTAACTGGAGTGGTCCTTGAACTCATGATCCTCCTGCTTCTGCCTCCTGTGTACTGGGGCAAAGGTTATTGCACCACCACATCCGGGCGCCTTTACCATGTTTGAGTACACAGTCCAGCTCCATTATATCCACTTGCAGAGCTTTCCCATCCTCCCAGCTGAAGCTCTGTCCCACTAAACACCAGCTCCGCTCCCCTTTCTCAGCCACGGCCCTCACCACTCCACTCTCTGTCTATGCTTTAGGGACCTTGTAGGAGTGGAATCACAGTGTCCTCTGGGGACTGACTTACCACACCAAGCCTGGCGCCTTCACTATCCAGCCATGTTGCAGAATGTGCCAGAATTCCCTTCCTCAGTAAGCAGAATCATGTTCTGTTGTATGAAATATCTTGCTCCTCCACGTGGCCACAGGTGGGCACTCGGGTTGATTCAACACCGTGGCGTCGTGGACCCTTTCCATGGCTGCTTCACGCCTTTCCCTCCCACGCACAAGGCTCCACTCAGTATTCCATCCCACTGTGCTTTGCCAGTGGTTGTCCTCATGGTGTGAACCTCACCCTTTAAAGGGGATGAAGGTAAAGCAGTTGTGTATGTGTGTGTGTGGGGAGCTCTCAGATCCCCCAGCACAACTATGGCTTCCCTATCCCTGCTTAGGAATATTCCTGCTCCTCCGTCTCCAGCTGCTCCTCGAAGTGTGGAGAATGTGACAGAATAAGCAGCCAGGGTCCCAACAGGTTCGGCCCACTGTCCTGCCTGGTCCTGTGCTCTTCCAAAGAAAAGCTGTGAGGAAGCAGAAATAATGTTTTAGCCACACACCTTCCCTCCCTCCGGACCCACCGTCAGCAAGTGAGGAGGGGGCCCAGCCTCCCAATGGCCCAAGAAGCAAAACTGGCCTGTCCACTCCTTGGCATCCTGAGTAAGAACGGCCAAGGGCCCCCACCCCCACCCTTTGTCAACCTGCTTCTTATGAGGTCTCACACAGGAGTAAGCTTTTGAGGGGCTAGGAACTTCTCCTTGCTCATCTTTCTCTCCTTCCTTACTTGGTTTTGGGGTCGGGCTGGGAGAGCATCCGTTCCTAAAGGACTCTTAGTGACCTTGGAGGACTACTGTGGATGAGGTTGAGGTCCAAGAGGACAGGGTTATATAGAGAGTAGGCCTGGGACTGCAGGAGTCACAGAAAGGGGGTGAGAGATGGAGTGGGTATAGCAGACCAGTCCCAAGACACCCTACCTCCATGGACACTCCACTGGTCCAGTGCCTAACTCCTGGGCATTCTCTGAGTAGAGGAGCCCAAGCAAGCGGCCCTGGAGCCTGGGAGGCGCGGGGAATAGACATCATCAGGGTTGTGCTCTTTTCAAGCCGCTCTGTGATCCCAGCCTCTCTGCCACCCTCCAAGCTCTGGACCAGCTTCTGCTTTAAGTGTGCCTATCCAGCACCATCTACATTCTGTCCCCACTCAATGCTCTGTCTGGTTGAAGAGTGTCTACGTGGGAGCTGCCTCTGAAACACAAGTGTGGATTTCTGGTTTTGAGACTGAAGGGGATACATCTGTCATGCTAAGCCTAGGCTATATCCAGCAACCCTATTACACCTTTGGTCCAGCTGGTTCCGAGAGGCTCGGGGTGACTCCAGACTTCTTGATCTAAGCACTAGCACAGAGCCTTGAACCACAGGCAATGTGTGTTTCCTCCATATGTATCCATTTCCTGTGTTTTCTTTTCTTTTTTCTTTCTTCCTTTTTTTTTTTTGTTTTTTTTTTGTTTTTTTGAGACGGGGTTTCCCTGTGTAGTTTTGGTGCCTGTCCTGGATCTCGCTCTGTAGCCCAGGCTGGCCTTGAACTCACAGAGATCCGCCTGGCTCTGCCTCCCAAGTGCCGGGATTAAAGGCGTGTGCCACCACCGCCCGGCCTTCCTGTGTTTTCTGTGGCTTCTCTAGACCATAGATTCAATGACAGCCTGACAGTGGGTGCTGAGGCCACTGTCTCTATCCCACACTGTTACACATCTTTGCGTGGCTCCTAGCTGTCATGAGGTCCCTGTGCAGGGTCTTTAGGGTATATGTGGTGTGACGATTGCATAAGCCGGTTTAACCAGCTGACCCAACGATGTCCTTGCTGTTTCGTGACACAAGCTGGTGCGTTTCTCCTTTAAACAAACAGCAACAATTCCTGACGCTATGGAAACCAGGTCAGAGAAAATAAATACCCTTCTGCTGGCCAAGAAAAAATGCCTGTCAAACCCCGCAGCCTTCCTCACAGGCAGGAGCCTGCAGATTGCCTTGGCAACCTAGGGACAGGCCTCCACATGTTCCATGGCTTGGCTGTGGTGACAAAAGGTGACTACCAGCCTCTAGCCCCAGATTTCTGTAGTTGGTGCTGCCTTTAGCCTCTAGGGCCTCCTTCCTCCTGAGAGTGCTAACCCACATCCATTTTCAGTATTTCCCCGACTCTCAGACCCATGCATGTTCTTCTTAAGCAGTCTTCTAAGACTAAGGGGAGGCGTCAGAGTAGTCCAGGAACAATGGGAGCTGGTAGTGTTCCCCCAGAGCACAGGTCTATGCTGCAATATTTGTTCTGTAGGAGTCCAGGATGAAAAGCAGAAGGGGTCAGCCTAGCCCCTGCTCAGGGAGCAGTTCACCTTCCCACAATGCAGTTTTAGGAGCTGAGTGGAAACCAAGATTTTGATGGTGCTTACTGACAGGGCAAGGGGCTTTCTCCACCGGCCACTGGGAAAGGCAGGCGTGAGCCCCACACGGAAGGGGTGGTACTGTGGCATAAATGGCACTTTGGGAAACATCGAACACCAACAGCATCTCCTGTGTCCGATTTCATCTTTCTGTATTTCTGCATCTTTCAGTTGTATGCTGCATATTTCCCATCCTCCCCACTCCATCCCATTTTACTTTCATGGTGTCTGCTACCCGTGGTCAACCTTGGTCTGGAAATACTGCATAGAAAAATCCTAGAAATAAGTCATTGCACAACACCTGAGCACCAACATGAAACCTCGGGCCACCTTGCTCCATCCCACCCAAGATGTCACGAATCATGTCCAGTGTATCCACAATGTTACAACACCCAACCGCTTAGTTCACTTTCAAGGAGACTGTCTCAGAATTCCAGTGTTCAGGGGCCCCATGCCAGATCCCACATAGTCACAACATCTGTGTCACTGTCCTCATTTTATCACATTCCATAGGCCCAGGGTCATCTCATGTCACCCTAGTAAGAAAGGTAAGCACTGCCCAGCCATAGCTGGGAGGAGATAGATCACATCACTTAGTTTGTGTTTAATGTTGTTCTCCTGTAGTATGGGTTGTTGATGTTAATTACTATGCCTAATTTATAAGCCTTATCATTGTCATGTATATGCAGAGAGATGTGGCTACGTGTTATACTGTTAATACAGGCAAGCCTGTATACCTGTATGCACACCCTGATGGTGAATCTTGGCTGTCGGCTTGGTGAGATTTGGAATCACCTAGGAGACACACCTCTGGAGGTGACTGTGAAGGCATTTCCAGAGAGATTTAACTCATGAGGGAAGACCCACTCTGAATATGGCAGCGCTATCCATGGGCTGGTGTCCTGGAATCCCAAGGGGAAAGGGAGGAAGCCAGCTGAGTACCAGCATATGCCTCTCTCTCTCTCTCTCTCTCTCCACCCCCCCCACCCCCACCCCCTTCCAACTGGATACAGTGTAACCAGCTGCGCCTTGCTCCTGTAGCTGTAGCTAGAGCCTCCACCACCATGAGGAAGCATAGCCTTCAGCTGAAAGCTATGATCAACCCTTCCTTCCTTGCTTTTGCTGGGGATTCTGTAACAGAAAAAAAAAAAAAGTAACCAGTGCACACCTGGGGGGGGGGAAATGGAGCTACAGCTTTGTACACAGCCTATCTGTGACCTTGCACTTGGCTTGGTTTCAGGGGGGAAAAGGTCTTAGAACACCCCTTGTGCATGAAAGGGGACTATTGTAATTTCACCCAAAAGACCGGTGTGTTTAGGGGGCCACCTCAAGCAGCTGAAATGAGTGGAGACACAGAAACCAAGCCAGACTCCTGGCCCTTAGGTTTCTGACCATCACTCCTCAGACCACTGGGTGTCTTACTTCTAGAATATTGTGGGTCCTCCCCCGCCCCTAGGGTGAGCTGTGAGAAAAGGCAGGGAATTGCTCTTACCTCTTGAGGCACTGGGCCTCCAGCCTGAGGATCCCCCTCTTTCTCAGCTCCCTCCCCCAGCTTGCATGCCAAGGTTAACCCTCAGTTTCATTGTCTTTCCATCCCGACATCCTTGTCAGCAATGCCCTAAGGCTGGGTAAACCTGAAGTGTCACACCTGCCCTCAAGCACCTCTGGAGAAAGCACACAAACATTTAGGAAACATATTGCAGACAGACACTTGGCCACACTGAAGGTCACCACTAGATTTTCACCCTGACCTCAGAGCTTGTCCCAGACACCATATCAGCTCAGAACCTATAGGGAAGAGGCAAATGGCTGCCTCCTACCTGAACTCTCTGGCCCATGCCAATGCCCACCTCTCCACCTCACAGCAGTGCCCATCCAAGGCCACTCTCCCCGCCCAGCCCTCTGTTTCACTGTTCTGCATCATTGTCCCCTGCAAGTGGCTTGCTTATGGTTCCCTGTCTCAACAGCCCATCTTTAAAAAATAATAATTAAAAATACATTATTAATTGTATCTGTATGGGTGTATGTCTGCACCTCGTGTGTGCAGAGATCAGGAAAAAGGTGTCAGATTCCCTGGAACTGGTGTTACAGATGATTGTGAGCTGCCTGTCAGGTGCTGGGAATTGATGCCAAGACTCTCAGAAAGAGCAGCCAGCGCTCCTAACCACTGACCCATCTCTCCAGCCCCTCAACTGTCTGTCTGAGAACCAATGGCCTGGAGAGAAAGTGTCTGTAACATCCAACCCCAGTGTTCCCAACACCCAACTTGATGGCACACAGCAGGTGCCTCATGAGCCTTTGGGGACCATCTGATACCAGATTTCCTGTGGGAATTCATACTTGTGTTCATCTGTCCCTTCTCACCTTGATCTTGGCAGGGTATCTTCCTGTCTGTCACCATTTTGTGGCAGTCTGGAGCATGCTCACTCACGTTCATAGCCACAGCACCTAGCACAGCTCTTAAAGATTATAGAAACGTGTGTGTATATATATGCTTTCCAGATGACTAAAGAAAAAAAGCAAAACCAGCAGACTGCTGTGTGCAAAGCTGGTGGGCTCTGAAATGATGCGTGCCGCCACTAAACATCTGTCATGGGAGTCACAGTGTCCTGTGCAACCCAGCAGAGAACCCAGAGGAAAGTGCCAGGCTGGCTCTAGGCAATGTTGGGGCCCCAAGGCTGCTCTCTCCAAATCTGTAGAAGGCAGAGCTTCCCAGGCTCTGCCATGTGGGAAGAGTCAGAACTTTGCTCCCTGTGCTGGTCAAATGTATCTGCCCCCGCCCCCAAAGTTCACCTGTTGGCAATTTATTCCCTAAAATGATATGTTGATGGTCTGTGGAGTTGGGGCTTCTGAGAGGTAACTCGGACGAGATGAGCTCACAGAGGAAGGGCTCCCCGGACGCCTTGGTGGCTTTATAGGAAGAGGAAGATGCAGAGGCCTGGGCGGGCACACCTGCTGCCTGCATCAAGTTACAAAGACATTATGATACAGGAAGAAGGCCCTGGAAGGAAGCCAGCATCCTGCTCTTGGACATCCCAGCCTTCAGAACCATCAGCCATACACACCATAAACCAGCCTCCGTGACCAAGGAAGCCCCCAGTGAAGCAGCTCCCCAGTCTCAGGCACTTTGTTACAGCAACAGAAAACAGACCGACACTCCCCAGTGGCTAGGTACCTCAGATCCAACAGTGGAAAGCTGAAATTTATGGACCCAGAGGACTTCCTCTAAACATGCCTCGCCAGGGCAGGTAACCAATCCCAAGCAGAGGTCAATACTACAGTTCTTAAACAAGCCCCCCCCCGCCCCGCCCCCTAGGTTCTGATACTCCTCTTTTGGCCCTTGCTGACCCTCATGACATTGATCTCATCTTGTGCTCCATCTCCAGCTATCTCACACAATTGTGTAGCATATGTTCGGGGCACCGGCATCCAAAGGCCTCATAGCCCTCAGGTTTGGACCATCAAGCAAGATCATCAGCTGCATGCACCCATGATTCCTCACTAGGGCTGTCAATGTAGCTCAGTGGTAGAGCACTTGCCTAGACATGTAAGGCTTTGAGTTCCCAAAGATGAAAATAAAAATATAAACCCCCAACCTTTATTTACTGCTGGGTGGGACTACAAAAATGTGTATCCACTATGAAGTTTAGTATGGAGATGCTTTCCATTGCTGCAAGAAACACCTTGACCAAAAGCATCTTGGGAAGGAAGGGGTTTATTTTAGCTTACTTTATCGTTCATTATGAAGGGAAGTCAGGGCAGAACCCAAGGCAAAGGCCATAGAGAATTCTCTGGCTTCCATATACCATCCAAGTCTGCCTTCCCAGAGATTGTACCACCCATAGTGGGCTGGTTCCTTCCACATCAATCATCAGTCAAGAAAATGAATGCCTATAGGCAATGTGGTGGAGGGACCTTCTCAGTTAAGGTTCCCTCTTCCCAAATGACTTTAGTCTCTATCAAGTTGGCAAAGACTAATCAGCACAGGAGATTTCTAAAACAAATGAACAAACAACAATAAACCAAAACAGAACTACAATATGACCCAGCCATACCATTCCAAGCCAACATAACACAGACGTTTTATACGTCCATGTTTTCAGCTGTACTGTTCACAACAGATAGGAAGTGGGAGCCACCTGGCTGTCCATCAATGGATGAATGGATAAGAAAACTGTGGTCCATATACACCAAGGAATTTCATTCAACTGTAAAGAAAAATGAATTCGTGACATTTGCAGCAAAATGAATAGAAATTATTTTAGGTGTCCATGCCCAGAAAGACAAATACCACGTGATTGCTCATGTGTGCATCTAGATTTTAATTTCTATATGTGCATATAGATGGGGGCACAGGTCTTCAAACTAGAGAGGGAAATGAGATCTTCTGGGAAGGTTGGAGGGTAAGAGAATAAATACCTGAGGCTTGGGAGAGGAAGGAAGACAGGTGAAGGGAAAGGACCCAGGGAGAGAATGGGAGAAAACAAGGAGACGAGAATATACAAGACAGTGTATGAAAGTCTTATGGTGAAACCTATTGCTTTATGTGCTAATGTGTTTATCCAGCTGGACAAGGATAAACGCATTTCTACTGGCAGGTGCATGGAGGCCCCTGAATCCGTTTTGTACTGAGACCACCTCTCCAGAACCCCAGACACCTCCCACTCTTGTTCCATCGTCCCCAGGCCCTCCACCTGTCTCCTCTGGGAGCTGAGGGCTGTGGCTTGCTTGCTGTTTGGTGAGCTGTTAAGTGGTCCCTGCTTGTTGATCTGGGCACTGTCTGGAGAGGCGGGAGTGCCTGCCCAGGCATACTCCGACAACGGTGGCATTCTAGGACAGGTGCCTCTGTGCAGGTGGGATGCTGTCAAGGTCAAGGCCAGGTAGCTTTGGGTCGACCTGTTCCCTAAGCTCCTGGCCCATCACTGGGGATTACTGGGTCTCAGGCTTTCTCTCTGCTGATCCCAAACCTGGGCTGCGACTCCTGCCTCAGCACACACAACAACGGGTCAAAGTTTGGAGGTAAGGTGGGGCCAAACCAATCCAGGGAAGTGGCCAGGCTTTCCTTGACCACTTCAGAAGTCACTTGGCAGAGGCTGTGCAAAAACAAAAACAAAACAAAATAAAACAAAAACCATGAAGTCCAGAGGGGCTCAGCCAGAGGGGCAAAGAGGCTCTTCCGTACAAGAGGGGTGGCCCAAGAGTGAAGAGTGCCTTGTCCAACTCTTGGTGATACAGGAAAGAAAGCACTCCTCTCCTCAGAGGGACACCAAGGTCTTCACAGCTCAGGGTAGCAGGCCCATTCCCATTTAGTCCCAGAGCTACTGCGGAACTCCAGGCTCTGTGCATGTTGATTTAAGTTGAGAAGGCAGGACCGGCCACAGTCCGGTCCGCACACTCATGAACACTGAAGGGCCCCGGCCCAGCAGACAGAGCTTCCGGCCTCATGGTCCAAATAACAAAACCAACCTCCAGGACCATCACACCTCCAGGTCAGGTATGAGAATTCCAAATGGAAAAGAAAAGAAAAGAAAAGAAAAGAAAAGAAAAGAAAAGAAAAGAAAAGAAAAGAAAGGAAAACAAAACTAAACAAAGAGTAGTTCCCAATTGCCAGTCAGAATGCTATTTCAAGAAGGTGCCTCATTAGCAGAGCAAGGCACAGCCTGTGCTCCCTCCCCTGAATCATTTGCTCATCTCACTAGAAGTGCATGCCAGGTGTTCTCTTCTTCCTCAAGTGCCAAAGCGTACCACAGAACCTGACAGAAATGGTGCTGGAAGTTTCCAGGGATCCATGACAGAGCCATTGGAGGGCAGACAGGATTTCAAGAGGGTGCCAGGTACCAGCCCTCCCAGGTGGACCTGGACCCCTACTCTCTGACTTTGTGGACACAGCAAGCTCTTCCTCTAGGATCTGGGAGGGACAGATATTATGGGCAGGGCCGGCACAGGACAGTTATGGGAGACAGACACTCAGGAGGGACCAGACATCAAGTATGCCTGGATCCAGACATCAAGTATATCCTGGATCTGGGGCAGCATCCTCCACTGGGTCTGGGCCCCAAGTTTTTCTTTGGTGCTGATTGAATAAAGCTGAGGACATCACCACTCCTAGATATGGAGGAGGAGAAGGTTTTTATTGTAGATATGAGGGAGAGAACAGCCAGAGGCATCGGGAAGGGTCCAGATTGAACATGGCCAGCAGAACAGACCAGGCCATGAGAGGAAATAGAGAGGGGGTGAGCAAGAGAGGAAGGAAGAGAGACGGAGACAAAAGACCGAGAGATCGGAGAGATGGGGCAGGTCCGAGGAAATGAGGACCAAGAGAAGACCCAAGGGAGTGGAGCTGGGGCTGAAGAGGTTTAGGGTATGGAGCAGGGTGAGAAGCGCTAGGAGGAACCAGGACTCTGTAATAGAGACTTGAGAAGCTGAGAGAGCTTGGTGGCCAGTGTCAGCTTTGATATGCTAATAGGCACCTCAGTTAGCCATTTGTCCTGAGTGTCTTTGGGACCTAACACTGATGACATGTTTGCAAATACCTCAGACCTTTCCAGAGGTTCTGGCTAGACTGAGGGCCAGTGGGTGGGTAAACTGGGAAGGGATGAGGGCCCTCGAGGCAAGAACAAGGGGGTTTCCTTCTTTCTTTCTTTCTTTCTTTCTTTCTTTCTTTCTTTCTTTCTTTCTTTCTTTCTTTCTTTCTTTCTTTTGTTTGTTTTTCGAGACAGAGTTTCTCCGTGTAGTTTGGTGCCTGTCCTGGATCTTACTTTGTAGACCAGGCTGGCCTCGAACTCACAGAGATCTGCCCGACTCTGCCTCCCGAGCGCTGGGATTGGGCTTTCTTACCTGGTTTCTTACCCTCTGTGTAGCTCTCCTAGGAAGGGGGCAGGAGGTTAGGACCCCCCGGGGAAGCAGTGGTAAGTGGCTCAGACAGAACTACAAATACTCCCCAAATCCTTGACTTAGGAAACCGTGACAAACTAAGAGAGCTCTTGGGAAGACTGAAGGGACTCTGAGATGGCTAGTGTCCTTGAATGCCCTTCAAAACACACTGGCCCCAGAAAAGCAAGGCTGGGAGTGGTGAAATCCTGGTGAGGCCGAGAGGTGTGGTAACCATGGCACATGGCCCGCCCCCTTGTGCCCTCTCTCAGGCCAGCAGCCCACACCACCCTCATCTGCCCACGACCTCTTCCTCCCTTGAGGAGATCCTGGTTCTGAATCAGTTTGGATTAATTCCTGCTCAGGAGCTGTTCTGTGAAGTGCTAGTTTTCTCTCACACAAAAAGCCATCTGGAAGGGAGACACAGAAGTTTAACTTCAAACTGCTGCCTTCCTAGCCCTGGAGAATCGTCTGTCCCCTGTCATGTCTGCGCCTTAGAACACATCTAACTTTCTGATGAGGTGTGAAGGAACACCACGCAGCCGCCACAAACAAAAGGAGTCACACACAAGCCATTTCCCCTCTCTCCACACTCCATCTCCCCTTTAATGGGCCCTGCTTCCGGCAGGCACTCTCAGGGTCAGTCCCAAGGTCCCAGCCGCCCTGTGTCCTATCTGCTGTCTGGAAGCAGCTTGGGGACAGACAGGGTGGGCCAACTGGCAGACAGCGTGAGCCGCCAAGGGAGTGGGCAAAGTGCCCAGACCTCCGAGGGCCCCACCTATCAGCCCTGAGTGGGGTGGCGGGTGGCAGGGGTTGGTCTTTCCGTTGCCTGTGTCTGAAGTACCTCTCCTATTCAGCTGTCCCCAGGACACTGCAGGACCAAGGTGGGGGCCCATGCTTTAACTTTCCAACTTGCTGAATACTTTGAGTTTTGTTTTTGTTTTGTTTTCTTTTTCTGTTACAAAAGTAACTGGCGTGCAACTGACCGACAGTTTCCTAAAGCATCTTTGCAGCTGGCCAACCCTCTCTGGGATGAGATGAGGGTCAAGGGGCAGTCGCTGCTGGCTGCACACCGCGTGCCCCGCACAGCGGAGTGATCAGTCCAGGGCCACCAGCTCCAGAGCCCCATGCCGAAAATCCCGCGGCTCTGTTCTACTCGGCTGCGTCAGAAGGGATCCTGAGTACCCGCAGGGTGCCGTACTGCTGGTCCCCAAGCAGGCTCGGCCTCCTGGCCCGTGGGCCACAGCAGTGTCGCCAGCTCCCGGCAGGGGGCGCTGGCAGTCTCGGGAGGCTGCGGAGCCCGGCCCCTGACGTCACCGCCCGCGGTCGCCATGGCGACGGCCTCACCAGCGCGCGCGTCAGAGCCTCCAGTCTCTTGGCAACCGCCCGATCTCCGCTCCCCCTCTGTCGGCACCGGGCCGCGCGTCGCTCTGGCGTCAAAGCGACGTCAATGGGCTGTGCCGGCCGCGGGGGGCGGGGCGGGGCGGAGCCTACGCGGGGCGGGGCGGGGCGGGGCGTTGCCGCGTGCAGCCGGCGGCGGCGGGGCGCTGACATGCGGCGCGGCCCGGGCGGCGGCGGCAGCGTTGGCGGCGGCGGCGCGAACGGCGGGCGCCGGAGCAGAGCGAGCAGTCGAGCAGGCGGCGTCCCGGGTCGGGCGCACGGAGGGCGGCGGAGGTGAGCGGTAGCGCGGGTTCGGGTCCCCGTGGCCCGCAGGTGCGCGCGTGGGGTCGCGGGCAAGACTCCAGCCCCGCGGGCTCCCCATTGTTGCGGGTCGGCGCCTGGAGGCGGGTCCGCGAGCACCGGGTTTAGAAGTCTGTCCCAGGGAGCCGAGTGTCGGCGCGAGGGAACCGGAGCGCGGTACAAGCCTTGGGACCCGAGGGATCCAGGGGCTGGCGTGGGGTCAACCGCGGCTGGACTGCTGGCGCGCGCGCCCGGCCAGGACCGGGGGTCGGGGGGCGCGTGCGTGGGGGTTCGTGCGGAGGGAACCTGGGATCGAGGGGGCGCGCGCGTGGGGGCGCGGACTGGAAGCCCGGGGTGCGAGGTCTCGGGCTAGTGGGGATTTGAGGTAGAGCGTTCCGTTCGTGAGGACTTTAGCCGGGGGACACCGGGTCAAGGAATGTGCGAGTGGGGGGGTGCGAGCTGGGATCCAGGATCGGGGGACGCACTAGTGGGGCTCCGGGGCTGGAGGAACACGGGGTCGAGAACGCACGCGTGGTGGCCTGGTAGACACAGTTTCGGTGACCGTGTCGTGGAGGCTCGGGCTGGGGGGTGGAGGGGGGCTTCGGGTTCGGGCCGGAGTCAGTCGGTGCTGAACGCACTCCTTGCTGACCCGCAGGTGCGGCCCGAAGCCATGGTGATCATGTCGGAGTTCAGCGCGGTCCCCTCGGGCACCGGCCAGGGCCAGCAGAAGCCCCTCCGGGTGGGCTTTTACGACGTGGAACGGACCCTGGGCAAAGGCAATTTTGCGGTGGTTAAGCTGGCGCGGCACCGAGTCACCAAAACGCAGGTGCGCGCGCGTGTTGGGGGAGACTAAACCAAGGGGGTGGATCCAGCCAGGGGGTGGACCCCTGTGCTGATTCAGTCCTGCAGAGTTGATTGTCACAATTGTAAACGATGACAGTATTTAGTCTGGTAAAGGAAAAAAAAAAAAAAGCTTTGTATTATGTTTCTGCATAATTTGTACAATTACTAGGGAACAGCAAAGATAATGACCAATACACCCCCCCTGCAAAAAAAGAAAAAAAAAACAAAAAAGCACACACACACACACACACACACACACACACACACACACACACATACACACACAGAAAAAGCCAAGCAGCATTGAGTGGCTCCGGTAAAGCTAGATGACAAATACAAGGGATTTTATTTAACCTCTACTCCTTTAAATAATGTAATGTTAGTAGCTACTTTTATTTTCTACCAACTTCTTGTGACCTTTTGAAGACATCAAATGTTTGAGAGATTCATTTGCCCCCCCACCCCCCAAAAAAAGTGCAAATGAGATTACTTGAAGGTTATTTTTCTAAACAAAAATATCCCCTTTTCTTTTTAAAAATCTGTAGGTTGCAATAAAAATAATTGACAAGACACGGTTAGATTCTAGCAATCTGGAGAAGATCTACCGGGAGGTCCAGCTCATGAAGCTCCTCAACCACCCGCACATCATTAAGCTCTACCAGGTGAGCAGACTGAGCCTCACTGCTCCACGGGCACGTCCATCGCTTCTCACCTGCCACACCCTGAGCCTCTGGTCCCTGGAGGTGGCCCCGGGTTTCTGATGCTGTATGGGAACCAGGGAGTACCAAGTGACCTTCAGTTAGGCTGTTCTGCATTATTGATGGTTAGTCTCTTGCTCTAGGTCATACTTGGTTTGCCTCGTTTTATCTCGTATTGTAATTTGTTCCAGTTTGGGACGTGTTAAGGTCCGTCACAGTGAGAATAGCCACATGTATGGTCAGGCTTAGTGCAGAAGGACAAACTTGAGTGAAACTCGAAACTTCCGCCTTCGCGGATGATTACTGAACGTTAAGAAAGCAGCTGCTCTTCCCATTTTTCCTTGCTGTATCTCTGTGATGGGGCCAGTGAGCCCTTGTCTCTGGGTTTACTCACAGTGCGGAGTGAAGACATACTTCAGCCCCAGGAACTTGCTAGTTAATCCCGGGGGATAATGTGCCTCACCTATTGGTCTGTTGGTTGTATCCTGATAATCTTCCTCACATCTTGCCTAGTGATAAAGGACCACTTCTGCTGCCCTGAGCAATGGGTCTAGGTATAAAGGAGCCAGTCCTTGTGAACGAACGTTGTTGTGGAGGCTTGTGTTGGTGTGTGAGTCCGGTCAGTGACTCCCAGAGTTCTGGTGAGCCCGAGGTGACTACAGGAGACAGGAGTGTGTAGTTGGAAAAGCTGTGTGTACAGTGCAGTAGAGGAGAGAACTGTAATTTAAAATTACCCCTGGCCGTCCTTCTCAGCACAAAGGCAGACAAGTCACTGGAGCTTGCGTTTGGCCTGTGGTGACAGCTCCCTCAGTGTCTCTTAAGCACAGAGCCCAGGGCTGTGTGCTCAGGGGTCATACTTTATTTCAATCTTCATCTTTAAGTTGTGCTTGAAGATAAGTTTCCTCCATGGCCAGTGCTGGGAGAGGGGGCTGGGAAGAGGGCCTCCCCGACCTTCGGAACAGGCTGACTCTTGTGCTGTAGAGGCCAATCTATGCGGCTCTTCACGCCTCCCTCTCCTCCCTGCCTTCTACTTGCTGACCAGGTCGAAGCCATCGCACTGAGGAAATGTTGCCCAGGCGATGGATGCCAGAGTGGATATTTTAGCTCCTGTCTTCAGTGACTCAGCTTTCAGGATTGGGTGGGCTGGTGAGGCCAGTTGGTCCTCTGGTCTCGATACTGATGTCTGGCATTCATTCAGCCGGCCCAGGCATCTCGTTCCCTCCCTCGGGTGGGGGTAGGGTGGTGGGGGTGGAGAGAGTTGGATTGGTTTCATTTGTTGAGGTAGGGTCTTGCTGTGTAGCTCTAGCTGGCCCGGTGCCCTCTGTCTGGATAGCCTTCGACCTGTGGCGGTGCTCCTGCCGTAGTCTCCTGAGTGCTGGGGTTACAGATGTCTACCACCATGATTGGTTTATGCAGGGTTTTAAAAGTTTAAAAGATGCTCGTTGTCCTTCCCCTTTTCTTCCATCAAGAAAAGGAAAAGCAGGGGTCGTTTACTGCACTGTGTGGAAGGGAGATGGCAGTTAAATTTTTAGCTGAATTGCTGTTCTTTTTAATATACTTTTCTTAGTAAATCTGTGACTCAAAAGGTTCCTTAAAGTATCTTTTAAAGGAATAATAGTATGTCTTGAACCCAAAGAGATCTTTCTTCCTATCAAAGTACATTCTCTTTCCCTCCCTGACATGTTTTTTTTATCTATCTATCTATCTATCTAACTATCTATCTATTTATTTATTTATATTGAGACAGTTTCACTCACTGTGTAGACGGACTGGCCTGGAACTTGCTGTGTAGTCCAGGCTGGCCTTGAGCTTTGGCCAGTCCTGCCTCTGCCTCCTGAGTGCTGGGGTTACAGGTGTAATCCACCATAGCTGGCCCCTCTGAAATATTTAAACTATACAACATACATAAGTGGTTTTTATTTGTTTCAGAACCAAAAATTCGGATTTTACTTCGTTGCTTAGTTATGATTTAAAATTCTTTAAATAATACAAAGTTGTCGACCAGTGAATGAATCTGAAGGTGTATGTTGACATTGACCGTTACTGTTGACACATGCCAAGCAATGGCGCTGTACAAAGAGCAATCCCCTGTAGCTTATCTGGCAAGGCCATGTTCTTAAGGCTTAATGTCTTGTCAATAAAGCAAGTAGGGGTGGGATGTTTATATTGATCTCTCAGTTTGCTTTTTTGTTTTTTTTTTGTTTGTTTGTTTTTTTGGCTTGAATGGCCAGTTGTCCATAGGGCTTCTGAAAGGATGCCTCTGGGATTCTGTCATCCATGGCCTCCAGAGCTCCCAGGCCGATGCTTGCCCTGTACAGCCTTGTTTGTGGCTCTCTCCCTGTAACGAGCAGAGGTGCCAGGACAGACAGGCCCAGGAGATGGCAGGGCAGAGGGGCTTATCCAAAGGCATGTGTCTCTGGGTTGTGTTTCCTTCCTATCCCGCTCTCTTTCCTTAAATGATGGCAGTTTCTTGGAGCAGTCAAAGGTTGTGTGGGGTTCAGGTGCATCCATCATGGCTTCCATGTGACCCCTTTTCCCCTGCTTAGGTTTCCCTTTTTTGGTGTTGTTTCAGGTTATGGAGACGAAGGATATGCTTTACATTGTCACGGAGTTTGCAAAAAATGGAGAGATGTTCGGTGAGCTGCATTCATTTATAGCGTTAGTGAAGCCCTGCCTTCTCACGCCTGCCTGTATTCTCCTGGGCTTCTCAGTGCTTTTGGGTTTTTTTTGGGCCTGGTCCCAGGTAGTGGCAGCCTCAGCATCTTGGGGTCTAACTTTGTTTTGTTGTTCCTCAGATTATCTGACTTCGAATGGGCACCTGAGTGAAAACGAGGCTAGGAAGAAATTCTGGCAGATTCTGTCAGCCGTGGAGTACTGCCACAACCATCACATAGTCCACCGGGACCTCAAGACGGAGAACCTGCTGCTGGACAGCAACATGGACATCAAGCTGGCAGGCAAGGATGTGTGGCCAGGGAGGCCCTGTGGGGTCTCTGGTTCCCGTGCACCCTGCAGCCGCCACACTTGCCAATCCCAGACTGATGTCAGTGCCTGTTCCTCTGCCTCACAGATTTTGGATTTGGGAATTTCTACAAGCCAGGAGAGCCCCTGTCTACGTGGTGCGGGAGCCCCCCCTACGCAGCTCCTGAAGTCTTTGAGGGGAAGGAGTATGAAGGCCCCCAGCTGGACATCTGGGTAGGAGCCTTTTTGGACCCTGCTGCCTGCCACCACCATCCCTGGAGCTGGCAAGCAGGGCACCAACACAGCTCTCTGGTTATTCACAGAGCCTCGGCGTGGTGCTGTACGTCCTCGTCTGTGGCTCCCTCCCTTTCGATGGACCCAACCTGCCGACCCTGAGACAGCGGGTGTTGGAGGGCCGGTTCCGCATCCCCTTCTTCATGTCTCAAGGTGAGAGGGGGCATGGAGGTGGTCTGCCCTGGGAGCACTGGGTGAGCTGGGTGGTGGCGTTGGGGAAGAAGTGGTGGGCGGGACTTGGCAGTGCCTGCCCAGCGTTCAGCAAGTCTGCTGTTAAGTCAGGTCCAGGTGATCAGGCTACAAGAGCAGCTCAGCCCACAGGTGCTTTCCCAGCGCCCTACTTACAGCAGGAACCTCCCCACCTACTCTGTCTCCTGCAAGCCTCATCTCTGCAGTGCCCCCCACCGTCAGGACCCCACCTCTGCAGTCCCCCCACCTCTGCAGTCCCCCCATTGTCAGGACCCCACCTCTGCAGTACCCCCACCTCTGCAGTCCCCCCATCGTCAGGACCCCTACCTCTGCAGTCCCCCCACCTCTGCAGTCCCCCTACCATCAGGACCCCACCTCTGCAGTCCCCCCATTGTCAGGACCCCACCTCTGCAGTCTCCCCATTGTCAGGACCCCACCTCTGCAGTCCCCCCACTTCTGCAGTCCCCCCCATCGTCAGGACCCCTACCTCTGCAGTCCCCCACCTCTGCAGTCCCCCTACCATCAGGACCCCACCTCTGCAGCCCCCCCACCTCTGCAGTCCCCCCATCATCAGGACCCCACCTCTGCAGTACCCCCACCATCAGGACCCCACCTCTGCAGTCCCCCCACCTCTGCAGTCCCCCCATCATCAGGACCCCACCTCTGCAGTCCCCCCATTGTCAGGACCCCCACCTCTGCAGTACCCCCACCTCTGCAGTACCCCCATTGTCAGGACCCCCACCTCTGCAGTCCCCCCACCATCAGGACCCCCACCTCTGCAGTCCCCTCATCTCTGCAGTACCCCCACCATCAGGACCCCCACCTCTGCAGTCCCCCCATTGTCAGGACCCCCACTTCTACAGTCTCCCCACCTCTGCAGTCCCCTACCATCAGACCCCAGGATGCCAGCCCCCCTCACACAGGACTTTCTGTTGTATAAAGATGCCTCGCCTCATGTGTGCCACACCAGGAGGGAGATTCTAGATGGTTTTCTGCAGGGGACATTTAAAAAGCGTCTTCCCTGGGTCTGGTCCCCAACTCAGCGGCTCTTTTCTGTAGCAGGGGGAACCTATAATGGCAGCTTCAGGCTTCTTGACTATCACGCGGGTGGTCTTTGCTGGTGTGATGACCTCTGCTGTGGGAGTGGGACTGAGCCCCAGGCTCAGCACCCTGTCCTCAGTATGAGTCCTTCCCCTCCACAGACTGTGAGACCCTGATCCGGCGCATGCTGGTAGTGGACCCCGCCAAGCGTATCACCATTGCCCAGATCCGCCAGCACCGGTGGATGCAGGCTGACCCCACCCTCCTGCAGCAGGATGACCCCACCTACTCCATGCAGGGCTACACCTCCAACCTGGGCGACTACAATGAGCAGGTGCTGGGTATCATGCAGGCCCTTGGCATCGACCGGCAGAGGACAGTGGAGGTGAGCATGCCGTGCATAGCCCTGCCTGTGCCTTAGCCCTGGACTGGTGGTGGGATCAGCTTTCTCAGGCAAAGCAGACCATTGCCTGTGGAGTTAAAATGGGATACAGTCTAATTTCAGGGCCAGCCTGTCCCCTTCTCTATGGATATTCTTGGCTGCCTGAGAATTACCTGGGAAGGATCTCACAGGGGAGCCCAGTGGCCAGCGCAGCCAGGGCCTCGCTCTGACCCCGCTCTCCTTGCTCCCCAGTCTCTGCAGAACAGCAGTTACAACCACTTCGCTGCCATTTACTACCTCCTGCTGGAGCGCCTCAAGGAACACCGAAGCACCCAGCCCTCATCCCGGCCCAGCCCCGCACCCACCAGACAGCCCCGGCTCCGAGGCTCGGACCTCAGCAGTCTGGAGGTGAGGTTGAGCTCCCTCCCAAAGCCCTGCTCCCGTCCCCTCAGAGCTCGGAATCCCTTGCTTGGAGATGGCACTGACTGTCTAGGCAGTTCCCTGGAGCTCATGACAACCCTAGTTGCAGGCTGTGGGGATAGGAGGGGCTTTGGGGATGATGGGGACGGAGAGGGTGGGTTATGTATGGCTGCTCCACTCTGGGCCTGGTTCTGCCCCTCTGGCTCTTGTTCCTAGCGCCTCCTCCTGGCCACCTGCGTGGGCATGTGGCCTCACAGATGAAGGCCCAGAATCCTGAGCCCCGAGCCCGATTCTGTCAATCCCATCTGTAAAGCCAGCTTGCTTTCCACTGCTGGTTGACCCTGGACTCACTTCCTGAAAACCCCTCCCTCCTCTCAGGTGCCTCAAGAAATCCTCCCGTGTGACCCTTTCCGGCCCTCTTTGCTGTGCTCGCAGCCCCAGGCCTTGGCTCAGTCTGTCCTGCAGGCCGAGATGGACTGCGATCTCCACAGCTCACTGCAGGTGAGTGCTGGCCCACCCTTCCCTGGTGGCTCTGTTCCGCCCGTGCCCGTTCCCAGAGCCCTGGACGTCACCGGCTTCTGTCCCTCCCTCGCAGCCTTTCCTCTTCCCCGTGGATACCAGCTGCAGTGGGGTGTTCCGGCACCGTTCCGTCTCCCCCAGCAGCCTCCTGGACACAGCTATCTGCGAGGAGGCCAGGCAGGGTCCCGGCCTGGAGGAAGAGCAGGAAGCCCGGGAACCTCTGCCTGGGAGCACAGGCCGGAGGCATACACTGGCTGAAGTCTCCACCCATTTCTCCCCACTCAACCCTCCTTGTAAGTGCCCCCAGAGACCCAGCATCCAGGGTGAGGGTCAAGACCATGCTGAGCTCACTTGAAATGGGTCCTTTTGCCTGGCACCCTCCTCCAGTTAAGAGTTTTCGTTTCAGCCGGGCGGTGGTGGCGCACGCCTTTAATCCCAGCACTCGGGAGGCAGAGGCAGGAGGATCTCTGTGAGTTCAAGGCCAGCCTGGTCTCCAAAGCGAGTTCCAGGAAAGGCGCAAAGCTACACAGAGAAACCCTGTCTTGAAAAACCGAAAAAAAAAAAAAAAAAAAAGTTTTCGTTTCAGTGGCCCAGGGTTCATACTTGGACATGCCTGTGCTTATCTCAGGAGTGGGACACCCCTTGGTTGTCCCAGGCACTAAAGGGCAGGTGTTTGGCCTCGGGCCCCTTCCTGTCCTGGGGTCTGAGTGTCACTGTTAGCCTGCCATCTGCCCTTGCACCTGTGGGCTCACAGCCAGGGCCTCTGGGCTCTGGTGGCCTAGATGAGGGTCAGGTTGGAGAATGAATACCGTACCACAGCCTCCCTCACTGACAGGCCATGTGTCCTCTCCCCCAAGCTGTGACCTTAGGGTGTGTGTGTGTGTGGTCTCCCTCTCAAGCGTTTGCTCCTCCCACAGGCATAATCGTCTCCTCCTCTGCCACGGCGAGTCCCTCTGAAGGAACAAGCTCTGACAGCTGCCTCCCCTTCTCCGCAAGTGAAGGTCCTACAGGGCTCAGTGGTGGCCTGGCCACCCCAGGGCTGCTGGGCACCAGCTCTCCAGTCAGATTGGCCTCGCCTTTCCTGGGCTCACAGTCGGCCACCCCTGTGCTACAGGCTCAGGCGGGTCTGGCCACAGCTGTCCTACTTCCTGTCAGCTTCCAGGAGGGACGGAGGGCATCAGATACCTCACTCACTCAAGGTAAGGTCCCCTCATGCCCCATGCTGCTGTCCTGGCAGGCCATCTCTGTCCATCCCCAGCCTGGGCAGGACCCTCAGTGCTCCTCAGACAGGCTGGAGGTACCACCCCAGCTCTGTGCAGCCTAGCTTACAAAGTGGGCTCAGACCTGGCCCTAAATGCCAGGAGCAACTATTCTGGGCAACAACTCCTGTCTGACAGGAAGGCCAGGATTAAGGGGGGACCCTGACAAACGCAGTCCCATAACCTGTTTAGGTTTCTCCATGCCACTCAAAGTCGGGGGTACCTGTGAGGTCATCTATGTCTGTGACAGTCTGGGGAGCGCCCAGTGCACTGTGTACCCCCTCCTCCATAGCGTACCCAGACACACCTGTCCCATTGGGGAGGGAGTACAAACCCAGACCCGGATAGAAGACCAGCCATGGGGGAGGGGTGGATGTCGGGCTCAGGAGCTGGCAGCTGCCAAGCCCTGTAGGGAACCGCTGCCCAGTGACCCTTTCCCTTCCCTTATCCTCAGGGCATGGAAACTCCAACAGGCCTAAGGCCAGTGGCCACGATCTAGATCCAGGCCGGCTAACCCCTGCCCTTGTTTCCACAGGGCTGAAGGCCTTTCGGCAGCAGCTGAGGAAAAACGCGAGGACCAAGGGGTTCCTGGGGCTGAACAAGATCAAAGGGCTGGCCCGCCAGGTGTGCCAGTCCTCCCTCCGAGCTCCCCGGGGAGGCGTGAGCACCTTCCACACCCCGGCCCCAAGCTCTGGCCTGCAAGGCTGCACGGCGGCCGGCGGCAGTCGGGAAGGCAGGAGCCTGCTTGAAGAGGTTCTGCAGCAGCAGAGGTAAGCCTGCCACACCGCCCCTGTGCTCTGGGCCTTTCCGTGGGAGGAGCCCACGTCCCCGGGTGCCGAGACGTCCCCAGTCGCGTGGTTCCTTCGCAAGGTCCCTGCAGCCTGGCACCTCGCTGTCTGGAATAGAGCGAGGAGGGGCAGCGGGCAGGTTTAGTGACCCTTTGTGGGTGGAGGGCAGCGGTGACCAAGACTGTCCTGTTGAGCTGGCACCTCTGAGTCGCCACAACAGCTAAAGGACTTAGGGCAGGATGGCTCAGGGATGTGTCACGTCACCCGCAAAGCTCTGAAACCCCGTCTGCCCAGAGCCGCGCCGAGGTGGGTGGGAGCCACCTGGGCGCTGTGGAAACTGGGAGTGCTGGGCAGAGCCAACAGAGTGACCGCTCCCCTCCCCGTTGTCCCTCTGTTCTCCAGGCTGCTCCAGTTACAGCACCACTCGGCCACCCCCGCTGGCTGCCAGCAGGGCCCCCAGCCATCCCCTGTCCCGTACGTGCTCACTCCCTGTGACGGCCTCCTCATGTCTGGGATCCCGCTGCTGCCCCCGCCTCTCCTCCAGGCTGGAATGTCTCCTGTGGCGTCCGCTGCCCAGCTCCTGGATGCCCACCTGCACATCAGTGCTGGCCCAGTGGCTCTACCCGCTGGGCCCCTGCCACAGTGCCTCACCAGGCTGGCCCCAAGCTGTGACCCTGCTGGGCTGCCACAGGGGGACTGTGAGATGGAGGACCTGACCTCTGGCCAGCGAGGGACATTTGTCTTGGTACAGTGAGGGTGGCCCTGCTACACGCCCCCCACGGCCCGTTGACTCTTCCAAGCAATAATTTCAGAGTATGTGAAGATGGTTTCGGACTCAAAGCCAAGAACTTTCTAGAAGTGAAACAAGCAATATGTTTGGTGTATGGGCTTTTTAGGATTTTTGTTTTGTTTTGTTTTGTTTTTTTTCCTTGCACTGAATGACCTCAATGATGAGTAGGGACTGAAACTTTCTGAAGAAAAATAATAATTGAGGGTGTGTCATATGGGCGGGTGGATGGGAGGGGACGTGGGGTAAGGGAAGAGGCCCGTGCGCCTGGGGTGAAGGAGAAGCGAGGGGCCACGCTGCTCAGGGACCTACACTCCTGTTCACAGTTCATCATCGTAACGTGATGAGCGCGGACGTCCCTGGAGGCAGCGGGGCCCAGCGTGGCACCTGCCTGTGTGTTGGTTGGCATTGGTTTGGGTTCGGGTTTGGGTTCACAGCTCTCCACTTCTGAAATGCTCGTGCTTTACCAAAAACTGTGAACTTGCTGCTTTCCGTGTGGGTTTTAGAACAGCCAAGATCGGCCTAGGGGGAGACCGTGTGCATTGTCGGGATTTCCCCGTCAGCCGGAGCGCGACCTTGTCGTATTTTAGCTTGAGTTTTGTAGCCGCTCGTGTCAGTTTGTCAGGCTTATTCAGAGGAAACCACAGAGGACTGGAAGGGGTAAGGACCTGCAGGTGGGTGCTCTGTCCCACGGTCACTTGGCCCAGAGCCTCTCACACCGCAAGGAAGCCAAGTTCCTTCCTGCCGTGTATCTCGACTCCGCTGCTAATTACCAGATTTTTACGCATTTCATTATCAGGGTCCAACGAGAACACCTGATGGGGAAATTGTGCAATACCAAGGGGGCTGTGGCCAGAGGGGCCCAGGCAGCCAGCGGGCATCTTGGTTATGACCACCTGCCCTTGGTCTGGGACCTTTCCTGTTAAAACCCTGGCCCCCAGGCCTGGCCTCTGTCTGGCTTGCTTTCCAGGAAGATGAGAAGTGTAGGTCAGTGTTTGTAAAGTTTCTTTTTTTAAGCAGATACTGTATATGTATATACATAGGAGACAGACACTACTTATTTTTTCTATTTTCTATACACTTTTGTGTTCCTGGCTTAAACCTCCCTTGGTCACATTAGGAAGTGTCCCCCATCCGCACCACATTTGTGTTGAAGGGGCCGCAGGCTGCCCACCTCCGGCACAGGGTAGAGGTGTCAGGGAAGGGGTGGCCCCACCTGACGAGTGCAGCTCTGGAGGCAACCAGGGATGTCACCCCTTCCCACTCTACGTCAGGCATCTGTCCCTCTGCCTCCCCGGTGACTTCCACTCTGGCATCTCACCACCGCAGTATTAACCTGAGGTCGTTAAGGGAGAGGAAAGGAGGCACTTTTAAAAGCCAAAGATTGACCGAGTTACCTGAGGCCAGGAAGAGGCTGCGCTCAACCTGATGTCACGGCGTGGTCCTCCCTGTTGGCCCTGTGGCCCGTCTTGTACCACTTGCTCTCAAGACAGGTGACAGACCATTCTTCTGGGTCAGAACTGGTGCCCTCCCTAGAACAAGCCAAATAGTGTCCCTCCTGCCGACCCACCAGATGCGTGGATCGGGGAAGCACCCAGCGGCCTGGGTAGCCAGCCCTTGTCTCCCACAGTTCCTGTCCGGATACCACAGATCAAAGGCCTGGGCACTGCTGTGTGTCAGAAGCGACAAGCACTTTACTTTCTGGCAGTTTTTGTGTCTTCTAGTCACTGTCAACCTTCTCTGGGGGACAGTAACGTCCTGGTTTTAAGTTCTTGTTTTTTGGCGAGTATGGTGTGCTTATGTAGATCCTCACAGCCCTGTCCTGGACTGTAATGGAATCGCCTATTTAAAGACACTACGTGATCTCAGATGTATATAATGGTTTTTTGTTCTTTGTTTTTTTTTTTTTTTTACTATGATGGAATTGTTTCATTTCTCATGTTAATGTGAGAAACGTATGCCAAATGATTAGTTGATGTATGTTTTTTTAATTTAATATTTAAATAAAATATTTGGGGGGAAACCTTGACCTTCCCTTGGTTCACCTCTGGGAGCGCATTCCTTTGAGACACTGTTGGGAGGCCCCAGCGGCCTGGGGCCTGTTGTCTACAGCGGGCTGAGCTGTGTCCAGGCCTGCCATGGTGGCCTGTCTTGGCCCAAAGTCTGCAATAGGCTGTTCCTTCCCTGTGGCCATTGCCCTCTCTGGCCCCCATCCTTCCTCCAAATGTTCTCTGAATTCCTTGACAAATTCTAGAAGTTTTAAGGCTTTACAAGTGTTAGAAGAATTTCACAGGGAAACTCCTGTGGTCTAAGTCTTCACTACCTTCCAGCATAGGGCAGTCTCACACAGCAGCTCCTTTGGGTAAAGAAAATTCCTCAACCTCTTTATAAGTAGATGACTGGCCCTGGAATGGAGCCCGAGTGCTGTGCAGGGGCGAGGTACCATGGTGCAGACTTCATAGGAGATAATGGGACAGTTCTTTCCCTCTCTGGGCCTGGACCCAAAAACTGGTCTCAGATGCACACCAGGTTCATAGGAGCACAGTCAGAGGTCAAAGTTTAGAGGCAAGCCCAGTGTCCATTTATGGATGAATAGAAGGGCCAAATGTGGTCCCTCCCCGTAGAGGAGTATTTAGCCTTCAAAGTGAAGAGAACCCTAGCCTGAGTAAATCCCAAGGATGTGCCCAGTGGGATAAATAGTCGCAGGAGGCAGAGGCAGTATGACTGCATTTCCATGAGGGCCTTAGAGTAGTCAAACTCACCAGTAGAACAGCAGGTTAGGGAAGAGCTAGTGTCTGCCTTTAGCAGGGACAGAGTCCAGCTTGGGACAATGAGCTCCTTCTGGAGGTGACGGCTGCAGAAACATGTGCTTTAATGCCACTGAACTGTGTGCTCAGAAGCAGGATAGCACATTTCATGTTGGGTCTGTTATGCTATAATAAAAGTGTTCAAGAGAAGCCGGGCGGTGGTGGCGCACGCCTTTAATCCCAGCACTCGGGAGGCAGAGCCAGGCGGATCTCTGTGAGTTCGAGGCCAGCCTGGGCTACCAAGTGAGTCCCAGGAAAGGCGCAAAGCTACACAGAGAAACCCTGTCTCGAAAAACAAAACAAAACAAAAAAAAAAAAAAAAAAAAAGTGTTCAAGAGAAAAGACTGAGTGAATAGACAGCGGCTGCCGGAAAGAGCCAGAAGGGGCCATGGCCGAGCACAGTGGACTCAAAACAAGGACATACCCCTGCCAGGGCCCTCGAATGTGAGGAGCATTGCTCCCAGGGGACAGCCCGGTTCCTCAGATGGGGTGGAAGGCTGGGAGGGTGGCTCCTTGGATCCCAGTGAGCCTTGGTGGCTCATGCTGCATGTTTCAAATGGTTACCACATCTAGACTTGCTAAGCCAGTCATCCAAGAGGAAAGCCAACCCAGACTACACCTCTAAGAAACCTTGGTAGACCAGGTCCCACCTTGGCTGTGTGTGTTCTTGGTGGTGTCATCGCTGAGGCTCAGGACAGTAGGCTCAATTCAGATGTTCAGCTTGACTCCATGGCGTAGGCAGTGGCCGTGTACTGGGAGAACCTGCTCATTGAGTGAAAAACTGAACCCAACTCCAGTCAACTCTTGTCTCGGGATCTCCCTGTGTGTTTGGCTTTCCCATGTGTTCTGGTGAAGTAGTAGACTGACATATGTCTCTGCCCCTCACCTAGGTGGTACTCTCCCAATGGGGTATGTATGTCATGTCATGGTGCCCCGGAGAGACTGGGTACGATCCCATGTGTATAGCTCCTTAGGAAGCGGTGTCAACTTCATGTTCCCCAATTGCTTCTTCTAGAACTTGTGGCCTTCCAGGAGGAGGAGGATGGAGATGATAAAACATCATTCAGATCACTCAGGTTGGAAATCAGAGCCCCAGGAAACTTCTAGAAACTCCGTGGGACCCTAGAATTCTGTCCTGGGCTGGTTGATCTCACAGCCTTTTCCAATCCCTCTGAGGAGGAGCAGCCTTTGTTGCTGTGGGCGGATGAGGTCCCTTGCCTGTGGAGAGGTCCCTTCCCAGCCCCGCCCAGGTCTCACTGCCAACATTTTTGCTCTGCGAATGGCCCCACCTTCCCAGGGAGTTTCACAAGATGTTTACATCAGGGACGTGTTCGTTCCTGTCCTGCCACTAGAGAGGCAAAGTGGTGCTTGAACACACCCCTCAGCACACAGCTGCACTTCTGAGAGATGGGGCGTCCTGGGGTTCTGAAGCTTTCTTCCTCCCGACCCCTCTGGCTAGGGTCCAGGCATACCCTGGAACGGTGACCACTGCCGAGCAAGCGGCTGCTTACGTCCTTGCTAATAGAAGATAGAGCCGTGCCCATCGGGCTCAGCACACAGTGTCTCGGTGGCTAAGAATGTGGTCTTTGCTGTCACATGCCTGCCTTTGTGTCCTAGCTCTTCCAGTCCTGTGACACTGGACAGATGACCTGGATGGGCTGGTGTATTAGTGTTCTTGTTTGCAACGCGGTATACTCAGCCACCGTGTCACCTCTTAGGGCCTCATGGGTTCTGACTAGCTGTGACACACAGAGACAGCACAGTGGCTGCCTGGATGCAGTGAGCACTAGGCAAGCACAGTGACATCCCTAAGCGTCACCCTCAGCAAGGACAGGACAGAACACCCCTTCTCCCACCCCAAGAAGGAGTTGTCAACTGGCCACACAGCTCCAGGCCCACCCACCTGTCCTGACACTCACCACCGAGGGTACCAAACTCTTACAGAAAGTAGGAGACTTCACCCAGCATCTGGCCATGTACAACTAGGTGTTTTTATTGCTTGACGGCAGGGCTGGCTGTATCTGCAAAAATACGGGTGGGAAGAACTTCTTTTGGCAATCTCTGGGAGCGAGACCTGCGGCTTCCTCTGTGTCCCAGCATGCACTAGGATGTGAGGCTGTTCCAAGCGGGAGGCCTTCAGAGCAGGAACTGAATCTGACTGAGAAGGAACTGACTCCTGGGGCCAGAAGAAAAAAAAAATCTAGTTTTTCTTCTAGAATAAAGTGGGGTGTGGCAGAGGACACCCTGATGAGGGGTTTGGCAAGCACCGGCTCAGGGAACTATGACCTTGGTCTTGCAGCGTGGGCCCTGAAGAACACCAGGGTTTCTTTAAGGCCTGGGAATCTGGGCGTGGCTTGTGGCTAGGGGTTGTTAAGTGGAGTTGAAGTGTTTCAGTCCCCCTTGTTCTGAAAACTGCTCGCCTCTCCATCCACTTTCATGATTGTTATTTTGGCTATCTGAATGTGATTTCTCTAAGTTACTGAAAGGACTTGAAAACACTCAGGAGACCCAAGTGGCCAGCTCCAGCGATGCTGGTGTCTTCCCTTCTCCCTGGGATAGCTCCGGGATGAACTGGAATCCGGCTTCCCCCGAGCAGGGGCCGGAAGCTTTCTTTGCAATCCAAGAGAAAGATGCATTCTTCTTTTCTTTTTGCAGACAGGATCTCGTCTTGTAAAACCCACACTGGCCTTTAATTCTCTGTGTAGTCAAGGATGACCCTGAACTTCTGATCCTCCTGCCTCTGTGTCCCAAATGCTGGGATAACAGGCCTGAGTCACACAGTTGGCTAACACAGTGCTGGGAATGGAACCAAGACTTCGTCCTTGCTAGGCAAGCGCTCTAGCAGCTGAGCTACATCTCCAGGCCCCCAAAGGTGCATCTTTAAAATTCTCCAGCCAGCAAGAAGTTGGGTGAAAAGCAGGAACCCCCCAGCTTGCAGAAAAGAGGGGGGAGCTGCAATCTCAAGCACCTGTCCTGACTTCATGTTCAAAGAGTTTGGACCACAGATGGTCCAGTGCATGCCGCATGTGGAGCATTCCTACTGGGTAGTAAGACATGCCGTCCCCAACCCCAGGTGCTAGAGGACCTACTTCGTGTCGCTGTGGGTTGGCTGGCATTTTTCTAAAGTTTTCTACAGAGACACATAGTGTGGCTTTCTGGGTTTGGCTTTGTTCCTTGGCATCACTGGGTGGAGACTCATGGAATGCTCCATGGGTCACCAGCTCACTCCTCTAATTGCACGGCATCTCTGGTACATACACATCACAGCGTGTTTACCCAGCCACCTGGCGATGGGCACATGGTTGTTTTCCAGCTTCGGGCTATTAGAAATGATGCTGCAGTGTTTGTGTGCCAGTCTGGGTGGGGACAGTTTCATTTCTCTTGGGCGATATAGGCCAAAGGACAACAGCAGGACAGTACGGCAGGACAGCTGCCACCCTTACATGAGGCTGCCACACTGTCCTGCAGAGTAACTGCTCCAACTCACATCCCTACCTGCAATGTACAAAGTCCTGCTCACATTCGGCATCATCAGGTTTTTGCTCTTTAGCCATGCGATGTGTATAGTGGGAGCAGCGCCTTTTTGCAACTTTACTTTGCCTTTTTATCACCATATAATGCAGGCTGGCCTCAAACTTAGGACCCTCCCTCCTCAGCCTCCACATTGCTGGTATTGCTGGCGTGTACCACCTCACCCAAACCATGTTCCTTTTCACTAAAGACCTTTAAAATCATATAATAGACCAATAGTCACCCTATTTCTCAGGTTTATTTCAATTTTTTTTTTTTTTTTTGCTACTTTTCCTCTCTGTGGTGCTAAGGTTTGACCCCAACCTCGTGTCTGACATGCACATCCCTTCTCTGCTACTGGCCACACCCCTTGCTCCTTCCCAGTATTTCACTGGGTTCCCTGAACCCTTATTATTGAATTATTGGCGTTCTCTATATATTCATCATGTAAGCCTCTCTGTGATGTGGGTTTGTGTATACATTTGTAAGGAGAGAAAACAGTCTTTCAATGTGGGGCTTGCCTTTCCTTTGACAAGAGATGAAGTTTTTTGTAAATTTAACTTGTGCATTTTGACAAATTCTAATCCATCATTTTTTTTGTCCTGTGGCCAGTGCTTTTTGTATATTGTCTAAGAAATCTGTCTACACTGATGTTTTTAGAATATAATTTTTATTTGTAGGTCCTTTGTATCTTTGTAGGAATTTTCGGGACATCTTGCCAGTGTCTGAATTGAAATGTTTAAGAAAGCGGTTTTCATTCTCTTTCTTTCATGTTTGGTGGGGTTTGTCACTGGAGGCATTTCTTTGTAGGAGGCTTTAAACTCCAAATTCAATTTAAGAAATACATCTAGAGCTCTTCAGAGTTTCAATTTCATTGTCTAGTAAGCTGTGGGAATTTGAGGGTAGGGGCTGTGAGTTTCATCGGCTCTTACCATATTTTCTAGAATGATGCTCCTATAAGATTTGTTTTTATGACCACCCCAAGGATAATAGTGAAACTTTTAAAACCCACCAGCAGATGCTATCAAAAGGCATGGAGTCAAACTCAACAAGTTCTACCCCTCCAGATCCCAGCTGGACACAAAGGCTGGCCATTTGTCCGTGTGGTTTCTGGATCCTCCAGCTGTAGGTAGAGTGTACATACACACACACACACACACACACACACACACACACACACACACACCAGGCAGAGCTGCAGAACTTCAGCCACTCCTGCCAGCCAGGAGGCCATGCCAGTGGGTGCCAGTGGGTGCCCAGCTGCCTGAGGACAGGCCATAGCAGGCCCAGCAGAATGAGGCATGGGGATTGCCTGGAAAACTTGAGCTGTGTTGTGTATCATTATGAAGCTTTCCCCATGACACACTTGGTCTGGCTCATGCCAAGTACCTGGTGGGGAAGGGTAGGGCCAAGAGCTTGGGGTCTGGGCTTAGCATTTAAGCCTCAGCAGCTGCACTTCATTCCCAGCCCCAGCCCTAGGTGCTATGCACTTGACACCTTTGAGAGGTCTCAGACACCTGGGACTCCTAGGAACTCTGCCCACCTTCACCCATGCCCGGAGCTGCAGGCGGCCTGTGCTGAGCAATGCTCTTAAGGCATTTCATGGGCAAGCTCCCCCTTAGCATGGGTATAATTATTTTTCCCGAAATAGCGTGACAGCCCATAGTCCCTGCCACCTGAGTCAGATGGAGATCATCACCTCTCACAGGCATGGCTTGCTATTGGCCACTCAGGAGTCACACTGTCCACAGCTCTCCAGTCCCAGCTCGAATACTCCAGGGCCTGAGGCACAACATGGCGACGGAGATGCTGCCCTGCTCAGAGCCTCTGCCTGGAGCCCTAGGGTGAGAGATGGTTCCTAGGTTGAGAGTAGACCCATCATGGGCACACAGAAGTCACAAGCTGGCAAAGAGGGGGACTCGGATAAAGTTGGCAATGGCAGCTGGAACTGCTCTTTGTGAGAATCTAAGGTCAAGCCAGGGAGAGGGGCCCATCTCAGCAGTCACCCCATGAGAAGAAGAAAGAGTCCCGGGCTTCAATGAGGTCAGGGCTGACCGCTACTGTGGGTTAGCCGTGATCAGTAGCAGGCAGCCAGAATAGGATGTAGGGTAGCCGTGTGCTGGGACAAGCACTTGACCCCCTCACCTGCATGAGGCCACAGCCTCGGGCAACTACTCGTGCCTTGAGGCAAGTTGTTGGTTACCCCAAACCTCGTCACTCAGCACTGTTTTCTCATGTGTGTGAGCTGCACATATGGAAGTCCCGCTTTGTCCCCGAGCACCTGAGCTCCCATTCCCTACAGTGTCACCAATTCTCACCCCACAGAGCTTCGGGCCTCATTCTTGCCCCAAGATCTTGTCAGAGCCTCTGTTCACCGCTTCCTGAGTCCAGTGGCCAGGTCCCCCTCCCGCACTTCTGAAGCTGTGTACTCCGAGGCCTGCCCCCTAAGCCATGGACACTGTGACCATGTCGTCATCGATATCTTGTCTCTGGTCCCTGGCACCTTCCACCTTGAGGGTCTCATGGCTGACCTCTGTTTTACAGGTCAGATGCAGGCAGGGAGGAAGCCTGTTTCTGAGGCAGGGCCCGAGTCGTCTTTCTCCCAGTCAGTCCCTTCTCTGGGAGAAAATGTCCCTAGGCACCATGGGTCTGAGGGGCAGGAACCCTGGGGCTGGAAATATCAGGGCACATCCTCTCCTTCATGGATTATCTCCCCTCCTGCCAGAACAACACATATGACTTCCGTGTGGAGATGGAGAACCTGAGGCCTCAGAGCTTAGCAAGGGAGTACAAAAAGGCCACTTCCAGAGGCTGAGCCGCCATCTGGCTTCTACAGGCCAAAAGGGCTGATTACCCTGTAGGTCCTGTGACCATGGGCTTCCCTGATTGTGTCCCCACCCACCCACCCCAAGCATCCTTCCTGCCTGCCCTAACTGAGAAAGAACCTGAGATGGTAGGAAGCCCTCGCTCAGCAAGGCTCTGGGACATGCTGAGCTCACATCCCTGAGCACAGTGGACTCCTGGTTTTCTTGACCTTTCAACTTATGGAGCCTCCCTATGTCCAAGCCCTGCCCGGGACTGCTGAGCTTGAATATCTGGTGTCTTTGAAAGAAGGTGGTTTGGAAACAGCTGCATGGAGACAAGGCTCCGTGAGGACGGAGGCAGAGCAGGAGTGACCCTGATGCCAGCCAAGGACCACTGTGGGCCTCCGGAAAATGGATGGAAAGGCAAACTAGAGCCTTCTCTGGGGCCACTGGAGGAGTATGGCCAGTCTTCAGGGGAAGACATGAAGGGACATATGCCTTGCTTTCAGACATCGGACTTAGAACTCAGCAAAGCGAATCTTTGTAATAGTGAGCTGCTGGGTTTGGAGTAACTTGATTCAGAAGACTCCTGCAGAGGCCCCAACCATGGTGCTCCTGGTGTGAAGAACCTGCAGCTACAGCATTGAGACAACAGGACTCTCTTGGTGTGGAATTCCAGCAGCCAGTTGGCCCTGATCCTGGTCTGGGGACTCTGATCCTGGTCTGGGGGCTCTGATCCTGGTCTGGGGACCCTGATCCTGGTCTGGGGACCCAAGTGTGCTATGCTCTCTCTGAGTTTCAGTGATTTGGTGAAGTCAGACTTCAGGGTTCTCATTTGTAAAGAGGAAATATTTTCCCGGTGGAGAGACATCTTCCTCCTTCCCCACACTGTTGTGTTTCTGCTTTGAGACAGACTTCTGCTGCCAGAAGAGACATCTTTAAACAAACACACACAACCCCCCTTGTTGGAGTAGACAAAGGCAGATGGAGCAAAACAGAGTGGCTGCCACCCACCACCCTCCCTGTGCCCTGCTGCTTCTCCCGGGGCTGAGGCCAGAGCTCCCACGGCTGTGGAAATGCCCACTCTACCCTTAAGTTCTCAAGGCTGAATTTGGGAAAAGAGTGATTCACCTCAGCCCACAACCCCTCTGTAGGCCTCCCCTGCCCCTCTGGAGCCTCTAGCTCTGCCTTCCTGAGGGCACAGCAGGATCGCACTGTCCCGCTGTCTGAAGGGACTGATCCCACAAGGTGTGTGTCCCTCCTTGTGGATGACCCAGCTTTACCTCAGGAGCTAGTTCCTTCTGAGGAGGGTCCCCAGACTTGCAGGGACCTCCACCTTGGAGCTACAGTGATAGAATGGCAGCCCTGAAACTTTGACCCTAGGTCAGAGGGCAGACAGATCAGCACAAGCCAGGAAGGTAGTCCTGGGGTAAGGCCTGGCCTGAAGGAGGGGTAGAGTGGAAGGGAGGTCTCTGGCGTCACAGGGAGAATTGGGATGATGGCTGGAGTGCCATGGCAGGGCCCATTCCATCCAGTCACAGGAGTAGGTGGTGACATCCAGGGCCAGTGAGTCAGGTCAGCTGCAGAGCACAGAGCTGGTGAGTCCCAGGGGCCAAGGAAACTCCAGCCATTGTATGCAAAGCCATTGAGTCTTTAGCTCAGTGAGTGCCCAGAGCTGCGTGGTGGAAAGTAAGTTTTTAGCCACTGTGTATGGGGCCCGTGGCAGGAGCAGGGGGGCATGTGCTCACTTGCACGATGCTAGGTACCGATCCCGAGTCTCAAAGCCCTCTCTTCTCCTCCCGTCAGCTGGAGGCCGGGTTCCATTGGCCCTTTTCCTGGTCTTGCTGGATGTGTGGGCTCAGGGCAGTCTCCACAGACTGAGGATCTCCTGAGACTGTCAAGAGGATAGCTGGAGAGGCCATGAGGAGCCTATGGGACAAGCACTGGGCCTTCTGGGCCTGTACAGGAGTGCGGCAGGCTGCCGGTCCTCACCTCCCACCCCGGGCTCTCTGCCCAGCTACTGGGCGAGCCATTCAGTGGAAATCCTACTGCAATATTCCCTGAAGCTCTGAGTCTTAGCTGTCCCCATCTCTCCTCCAAAGTGTCACAGCACAAAGGGCCTGGCTAGTTGGCAGCTGTACCGGGATGGCCTTGGGCCTGGAGGTTGGGGAGGTGTGGCTGTGGTGCACCTCTGCAGCCCCTGCTGAGGGCTGGTGGCACCGAAGCTGTTCTCCTCCATTTCCTTTCTGTCTGTGGTCCGGGGACACCTCCCCTGAACTTACATTTAGGAAAGAGAGACCTCCACAGCACTTCCCATGCCTCTGGGCAGAGGGTACCGGTGCCCTCCTGGGAAAAGGGAAATGTAAGCAGAAGTGAGAAGTGGTTTGCTCCAAACTGGGGTCGAGTCCGTGGCAAAAGGACACAAGGCACAGAGGTGGCAGATATGTCTCCGGGTTGCTGTTGCATTCCCAAAGCCTCGGAGGCCCCGGCCCACCCTTGAGCAGACCCTGAGAGCACGTGTTGGCCGCTCACAGGCAGCGTCTCTGCCTTCCATTTCTCTGTTGCCTGAGCCAGCCTCTTAGACTCTCATAGTCTGAGATCCACCCTTCAGAGACTCTGCCTTCTGAGACTAGAAGGCCTATCACCAGCCATTTGTGGGTGGCCGACAGTGTACATAACCCAGGCAGATGGGAGAAGCCTGGACCCAGAGTGGACAGGGTTATGATGAGGGGATCTGGCCCAGCGGGTCAGAGTGCTCAGTGGCACCAGGGGTTCCTGAGAGCTCATCGGGGAAAGTCCATGGGTGTTGCTGCCTGCAGCTCCCCACCTTGCCTGGACCTCTGCAGGGTTCAGAGCTACCCCACAGCCAGGACCAGCCTGGCTGTCAGCAAGGGGCTCCGAACCCCTGCAGTGAGGACCTTCAGTGCCACAGGTCTACATTCAGCAGGGCCTGCAGTGCCCTGGGAAAACCAGAGGCTGGCCCTGGGTGGGGTCAGCAGAAAGCGGAAGTGGTACAGCGTGTGGCCCCCGGCACATGCTGCGCCTGCCACCACCAGTGGCATGCAGACCCTAGCAGCCCCTGCTGTCAGGAGACTCATGGGACTGGGAGGGGGTTGCCCAGAGCATCCTGGGAACCCAGTCACCAGCGGGCATCTTAGAAATGCATGCATTTACACACACTTGTACACACTCATATGCACACGACTTGGGCGTGTACCACAGGCAGACAGCTGTCTTTGGTCTTGTTCTGACTTGCTCACCACAGCAGGGTGGAAAAGCAAATGTTTTTGTCCCTGTGCTGTAGAGGAAGCCGAGGCTCAGGCACCAAGGAGTGACTCAGAGCAGATCATCCAGCCTGCTAGGCAAGGCTGGCCATGTGACCCCAGGTCAGGTGCCTCAAAGATGGGGAGGGCCAGCATCTGGGGGGAACAAAAGCAAGAAGAGTTTCTTTCTTATGGTGGTCAACATGACCCTGGGGTAGAGGTGACCAGGAGGACTGAACCTAGGGAGAGGGGACCACAAGGGACTTTAGGAGGGAGGTGACCATGGGGGTAGAGGGGTGACCATAGGAAGTGGGGTGGATTAGAAGGACAAAGCTTTCTGTAGACAACTATCTCCCAGAGCAGGTGACCACAGGGGATGATCTTGGGGTAAGAAAAATAACCACAGGGAGAGATGACCACAGAGGTGGCCACAGGGGACCACAGAGCAGGTTGGGGTGCACCCTGTGTTCTACTGGCAAAAAGGCCCTGCGTGCCAAGCAGTTGAGGCAAATGCTTCTGTGCCAGCCGACACCCTGCAGCTGTTTGAGGCTACCTGACAACCATGGCCTGGGACCTTAGGGCCTCCAGCCCCTTGCCCTTCCACCATGCCCGTGGTCACTGGGGGGGGGGGGTTGAGCCCCCGCCTCCCCTCCCCCACCCTGACAAACACACAAGAACCCAAGTTGCAACCATAACCTCCCCAGTTGCTGAGGACAGAGCTGTGCCGAGGGGTTATGGTAATGGATGCTGGCAAGGCTCAGCTGCTCTGTGGGAAGCTGGCTGGGGCTCGTGTGGACCGAGATGACTGAAGGAAGCCGCTCAGTTCCGAGACCAATGTGGACTTTGTCTTCTCACTCAGTGGCATCCTGCATGTCCGGGCAAAAGGGACTTTGAATTAAAACTGGCTCCTGCAGCCCTGGTGTCCTCAGCTCTGTCACAGAGCCTGCTTCTGAGAGGCCCCTGTGGGGAACTGGGCAGCAGAGGTTCTGTGGAGGGCAGCTTCCTGCTCAGCCGGGGGCCGGGGAGGAACTTGCTAACAAGTTCTAGCTTCTGGGTCTGTCCGAGTTTGATTTGGACATGACATCCACCCTTGAAAGTACATAGGTATCCATCTCTCAGCCTTCCTTCCTGAGCTCCTGAGCCAGGATTGGGCTGTGGGCCAGAGCGGGAGAGTTGGGAAAGGAGGCAGCTGACCGTGTGTGTGCACATGCTATAAGCGACAAGCCAGGTTAGGTCTGAAGGAGGCTGTGCTGTCCTCTCCCTACAGCCCGGCTTGGGCTGCGGGATGAGTTTTAGGCTGTGGCTTTTGGTTTGGGGACATCAATAGGCGTGGTGGAGAAGACCTGGAATAGGGACCACACTCATAATGTACTGAGAGTCAGAGTAGCTTTCTTGAGCTTTCTAGCTCCCAGGACAGCTTGATGCTCTGGGGAAGGTCTCCGAAATGTCCTGGGGCTCCCAGGTGGGCCTCCTCACCCCTGGGTGTAAACCCCTGGAAGCAGTTCCCTGTTCAGTACCCCTGCTCAGTGCTTAGGCACCACCCCCCTGCTCAGTGCTTAGGCACCGCCCCTTTGCTCAGTGCTTAGGCACCGCCCCCTTCTCAGTGCTTAGGCACCGCCCCCTGCTCAGTGCTTAGGAACCGCCCCCTTGAGAGGCATCTTATTTAGAGACTGAGGCAGTAACCTGGGGACATGGAAAGCACAATGACTCTCAGGTGGTCTTCCTCTGCTCTTCTCCTCCTGGTGGTCTGCATGGAAGTGGACTCAGTTTTGCAGCAGAACGAACCGTGAACCACGCCCTAGGCCCCTTGCCACGGTCTTTAGTAATCTTTCAACCAAGAGCGTTGGCCTGGCAGGGTGGATGGCTCAGGCAGTAAAGTAAAGCTTGCTATGCACGAGGGCCTGACTTTCCCAGCACATATGCATTAAAAAGCTGGACACGGCAGCAGCAAACTGTAATCCCAGCTCTAGGGAGGCAAAGACAGGGGACCCCCTGGGGCTTGTTGACCTGCTTGCTGGTCTAGCCAAGTCAGCATGTTCCAGGCTTAGTGAGAGACCTTGTCTCAAAAAATAAGATGAAGAACAATTTAGTCAGACACTGGATGCCATCCTATGTCCTCCATACTACACACACACACACACACACACACACACACACACACACACACACGTGAATAAGCCATAGCTTACAAAGTCTGCTCTTGAAAAACTAGAACAGCAAGTTTGAAGTATCCCTGGACATTAATAGCTATGGTCATCACAGCCAGCCTAGGCAGAAGGGCGCCGTGATTTTGATTCCTGGATCCAGCCGTGCCTGATGCTCTGCTCTTGGCGAAGCTCTTTAGACTTTGCATGGCTGTTCCAAACGCCACAGCACAGGAATGCCACAGCACAGGAACGCCACAGGCGGACTCTGTGGGCTAAGTGGAAATGTTTTCCCAGCATGCACCACAGTAGGCGGACCACACACACACACACACCCCCAGGGTGAGCAAGAGAAGATGAATGAATTTGGCTCCTGAGGAGTGATGGGTTTCTTTATCCAGGCCCTCCCAGTTCTATACAAGCTGTTGAGCCAAGCTGCTGTCCATACATCGGGCTACAGTGACAGAAATGGCCATGATGGGCCAAGTCTGACTCACTGTTAATTACGAGGAGAAGCGAGACCCCCAGTATGCTGTGTGCGCAGGTCTTCAGCTCACTTTGTCTCTCTGGAGTGCCCTTCACACCCTCTTCTGTCTTCATTTTCCCATTTACCCTCAGAGCACAGGAAAGTGCAGCTATTTGACCTTCCCACAGCTCAGAGGAGGACAAGAGCAGCCAGCCATGCTGGGGACCACGCAGGCCACTGTATTTTGGGGTAGCTGTGATCAGTCAAGCTTCTCTCCCCTTGCTTAACCAACTCTTGGGGAAGATTCCCCTAGCGTCTGGTCACTGTGTGTCTACACACGTGTACATGTTTACATGTATGCAAGAACATGTGTAGGTGTGGATGCTTATACCTATAGAGGTCAGAGATCAACCTTGGATGTTCTGCTCCTTAGCAATCCACCTTGGTTTCTGAGACAGGTCTCTCGCTGGCCTGGAATTTACCATCGACCAGTGAGCAGGGAGCTCCAGGGATCCACCTGTCTTTGCCTTCCCAGGACTGGGATTACAAGCACACACCATCACAGCCCTTTGTGTTTGTTTGTTCGTTTGTTTTCTTTCCTGGGGGCTCTGGGGATCGAACTAAGATCCTTCCGCTTGCTTAGCAAGCGCTTTGCCAACTGGGCCATCTCCCTGGTCCACATCCAATCACTTTAATTGGCCGTGTGTGGACAGGTCCCGTTTTAAGCTTCTTATCCATTGGCTCCTGCTTCTGAGTTAGCCTTTGACTCTCTCCAGACGTGGTGTGGGGACGGAAATGTGACTGCTTTTGTCCTTATCCCACTCCGTCCTCTAGGCTAGCCCCTTCACATGCCCCACCTTGTAGACTTTGCCATTCTCTTGCCCACACACACAGGCAGGGCAGAAGTGGGCCTCACTGAGGAGTCCTTCAGGGGAGGCTGGCTAGATGAGTATCTTGGGATGATAGAGAACTGTACATGGACTGGGGGCCAGCCATGGCTATTTTTAGCTGGGACTCGTGGTCTTGACTTCTTGGCCTCTAGTAAAATTCAAGACTTGTGGCATCTTCTCCACTGGCCCCTGGCTCTTCACCTACGTTGGTCACAAAACATTGGGTCCTCCAGGAACACCGAGCCAACGGGGCTATGTATTTATTTGTCATAAGAAATGGTTGCACATGATTATAGAGGGCACATTATATAGGAGAGCCCAAAGGTGACTCCAGTCCAAGTCTGAAGAGAAGCAAGCAAAACATTACAGCTTGAAGGACTCCCAGGCAGAGGGTGAGTCCCCTCTAGCCGGCTTTTGTGTGTCCCCAGGCCCCCACCAGACTGAAGGAGCCCCCTCATACTGAGGAAGGCCCGTACCTCTCGCAGCTATCAATTCCGAGTTCATCCTGCTCACACCACCACCCGAAGCGATGCCCACCCAAGCAGGTACCTCCTGGTTCAGACAAATTAACACACAGTATATCACACATTGGACTCTAATAGCAGTGGGGCTGCTGGTCTGTGTGATGGTGATGGCCACCACCAGGTCACACATGACACTGATTTTCACCTTGTTCCATCTTGGATCTGTTTTATGAGGAGACCTAATCAACCTTATGGAGATGCCTTGTATCATATGGCGGGGCTTAGCCGCCTCCATCAGCCATATGCTGAAGCCTCCAGCTACATGAGACACTTCATAGAAATGAATTCCCAACTCCATCACCTGCAGCTCTGGCTAAGTTCTCATTTACAAGTTCATGATAGCCACTGAGCAAGTGGCTCCAGTGAACCAGTGCTTCCAAACTCAGAGCGCTGAAGCCCATAGACTTTGAGGTGATTTGCTATACTGTGATAGAGCCCACTCCCTATCCTCCCTCTCCCAAATGCCCTGCCATTTGTGTGGAGGAAGGGCAGTAAGTGTTCGCTAAATATCTGCTTGTCTTTTTTCACACTCCCTCACCTCCCTTGTGATTAGATTGGGATCACATGACCAGCCATGGCCAATGAGAGTAGGGGCAGAAGTAATACATGTACCTTCTTGCCAAAATATTCCTGGGCTGTAGGCCACACTGCAATCTTCTACTCCTGCCAGTGGGCCTCTGGAAAGTACATCTGTGGGGTGGCGTCACAAATAGGGGGATCAGGATTCCCCAGTGCAGGAAAAGCTGACCTGTCCCTATGGCCCTTTGGAGTGCACTGTAACAGCATGGAGCCATAGGTTTGGAGGTGTTGGTTACTGAATCATTACCCAGACTATCCTGACTAATCCATAGAAGATTACTGGGGTCACCAAAGCCCGCATGTTCATGAGGCCCCTAGGAGGTGTTCCATCAGGAAAGCAGGCTCAGATAGACCCGAGAGCCATGTAAGATGCTATCACAAAGCTCTAGGAAGAAGGCTGGCCATGCCAACAAGCTGCTCCATCCCTGCATTATGATGGGCGGGCTGTGTGCATGAGGCAAGAGCCTGGTAAGAGACAGGTGAGTGAGGCAGGAGCAGGCACCTGGAGTCCTGATGCACCTCCTCGTGTGCTCAGGAGGGAAGGCAGCGGCCCCAGCTTTTACAACGGGAGCAAAGGGCACTCTCTCCAGCAGGTAACCCTGTTCTAAGTGGTTCTTATAGAGCCAGAATTCCAGGCTAAGCCCCTATTGGAGACATTATTCCAGGCCAGTCTGTATTCCAGGCTCCTGTATACGTGGGAGCTCTGATGGCTTGCGTTGGCCTCTCTCTCATTATGTTGTGGTTCAAGAGGCTGCGGAGACAGTACTGAGTCCCCGCTCTCTGCCTTCCTTTGTACCCAGCCAACAGGAACCCCCCCCCCCGAAAAAAAACATAGGACAGGAGAGGTAAAGTTGGGATGTGATGATTAATTTAATGGGTCGTTTGGGCTAGACTGTAGTACCCAGTGATTAGTCAGATGTTGTTTGGGAAGGTGTTTGCCAGATGTGATTCTCACCTGCTGTCAGTCAACTTGGTAAAGAGGATGAGCCTTCAGGGTTTGGCTGGGCGTGGCTCAGTCAGTAGAGACCCGAAGAGCAATCCATCCCCAGGCTTCTCCGAGGAAGGAATTTTGCCTTAAGACTTCTGCAGTCCCCGGCTCACCAGCCTGCCCTCAACTTGCCCTTAAAATAAATAGATTTCACCTTCCATCATTCAGGTGTGCATTCTGTCCTATGTGTCAGCGATTTGGCATCCGCACACCCAGCCAACCAGAGACGGGGACGGCATTCAGGCTGGCCACACATGCAAACTGTTTCCTCATAGTTATACTGAACCATGCAAGCTGATGCCTAACTTTGACACTGTGTGGAGGGAGCTTCAAAGCATGTGGGACGGCACGTGTGGGTCATGAGCAAACGTTGCCATTTTGCCTATGTGACTTGGTCATCCGGCTGGCTGAGTCCAGGTATGTGAACCCACTCACAGATGGGGAGGGCATGGGGGGGGGGCACCTAAGTCCTGTGGTCCATTTCTCTGGAGATCTCTGTATCTAGTCTGCACGCGGGGTGAGGGCTTGCCAGTGTCCTTTGACTAGATGCCGTAGCTGCTGTCAGGCGTCTCCAACTACTGGTTTCTGAGGCTCACAGGTCAGTACTCACTCCCTGCCCCTTCTCAGACCTGACTTCACAGCTACCCCAGCCACACTGATACTTGAGGCAGCCCGAGTCCTCCATACGGGCTCTTTATGAAGAGCTACTCAGCGACCCCGTGTGAACAGAATAGCAATTCCTTGCCTGTTCCTCTCCAGTTCTGCTCCCCACACAGGCCAGCTGCCATGGAGGGGACTTCCCAGACCTTGGAAAGCTGTTGCATGTGGAAAAAACTCCACTGCCCCAGCGACTGGTGAAGACTTCTAATCGAGACCCAACCAGAATGTTAGAAACATATCCTGGCGCTCTTCCCACTAAAGACTGCTCTCCATAGCAGCTGGAAACACAGGCGGAAACAGGAAATCCAGGACCTTCCATCTTCCTCCAGGAGGAGAGCTGAGGCTTCTGCTGGGCGTGGCATGGGATGCCGGAGGGCAGGGGTTTCTGTCCTGTGCCCTGGGGACTGTGTCCATGTCCAAATTGGGGTGAAGCCAACCCAAGTCTGACCTGGGAAAGCCCCTGGGGGAATTTCCTCTCACATCCTGGCATGTGTTTCCTGGGGGAGGAAGTCCATAGCCTCTTCCTAGAGGGATTCCCCTTCCTGGGGACACCTCATCCACCTCCCCAAACCAGTCACTATGGAGACCATCTTGCAGAGGTGGAGCTGGTTCCGCCTGGCTTCCCTGGGCCCTGGGGCCAGGACTGAAGGCAGGGCATCCTGACTTGCTGAGAAGTTCAAGGTTTGTTCATCACTGATTGTGTCTTTGTTCTGGTTATGAACAGTATTGTGCTAAAATATTGTCGATCTTGATTAGTGAGGTTTTAGTGGCCTCTTACATTTTGTCCCAAACAAGCTCCTGGTCTCTTCTTGCCTTCTGAGACAAGGGAGGGCAGGGAGTGGGATCTGTGGCATTCACCCTGAATAACTTTGGGGTGTCTCTGACTTCATGGCCACCAGCAGCAAGGACATGGGACATCCCAAGGCCCCCTGAACTCATCAGGACTGTGCTTGAAGGTGTCAAGGTGGGTTCTGAACCCCACTGAGATCAACACTGGGTTGCCCCCCACATCAGCTCAGTAAGCACTGGTGACTTTAAGGGACCTGACCTGTGTAGCAGGCTGGGACAGAAGGGACCTGACCTGTGTAGCAGGCTGGGACAGCTTGGTGGCTCAGCAGCTGCAGGACAGAAATGGGCCCCCAGATCTGTGCCTGTCACAACCAGCATTTCTGTGGCAGGGGAAGATTGGAGGCAAAGTTATACTCTTGCAGAGGAAGCCTTGGCCCAGGTTGGGCAGAGGTCCAGACCATCATTTGGAAGGTCCTTAGGGCAACACCCCAATCTGGTCCCAGGTCCCTCATTGAAAAAGCCTCTTATTGCAGAGACCCACAGCCAAACATTAGGTAGAACTCAGAAAATCCTATGGAAGAGAGGGAGGAAGGATTGTAGGAGCCAGAGGGGTCAAGGACACCACAAGAAAACCCACAGAACCAACTAACTCGGCTCATAGGAGCTCACAGAGACTGAACCAACAACCAGGGAGCCTGCGTGGGATTGACCTAGGCCCTATACATGTATGACAGTTGTGACTCCTAACCTTGGGGGGAGGACCTGTCTCTGACTCTGTTGCCTACTTTTGGGACCCTTTCCTCCTGCTGGATTGCCTCATCCAGCCTTAATAGAAGAGGAAGTGCCTAGTCTTCCTACAACTTGATATACCATGGCTGGCTGATATACATGGGAGGCCTGCCCGTATCTGAAGAGAAACAGTGGAGAAGGTGTGTGGGGGGGGCTGAGTAGGGGGGGTAGGTGGGTAGAAGGGAGTGGGTGGAGGTGGGGTGGGGTATAGGGAAGGTGGGAGGAGAGGAATTGGGAAGAAGAGAGGGAGGGGAAACTTTGGTTGGGATGTAAAAACAAAAAATGAAAGAAAGAAAGAAAGAAAGAAAGAAAGAAAGAAAGAAAGAAAGAAAGAAAGAAAGAAAGGAAAGGAAGGAGAGAGAGAGAGAGCCTCATGTGGTATGGAACCCTCCCCACCAGCTTTCCTCATGTGGTAGATGGTCTCAAGGTACCCAGAGGACACTCTCCTGTCTTGCCAGGATGCAGCCCCCACAGCCTGGCCTAGCCTGCAGAAATCCTCATCCGGGAGGCCCAGCTCTCCTCAGCTTAGCTCCCTCAGACAGGAAAGCCCCTGGCAGGGCCTTAGGAGAACCAGGCTCCAGGCCAACAGAGCTCGCTGGGGCTAGAGGGGGTGGGGCTGTTCATGCACATACCACAACACGCCAGCTTCACAGACCGATAAATTTCACTCACACACAACTGGGAGCATACACCAAAGACACACACCACAGACATAGAAACGTCACAGACATACAAATTACACACACACACACACACACACAGTCATACACACACTCATACACACAAGGCCACGCTTACGATTCCCTCACAGCACACCCAGGACAGGCTTTTGACAACAGCCATGTACACACAGCTGTTTCAAGCTTCTTCAGCTCTCCTCCTGGGCCCAGGGGGTATTGCTCCCTTCCTTGGTGCTGCCAGGCTCTCTGGGTAGGGGTGGGGGGGCAGTGCCCTCCTCTGCCCAGAAGACCCTGGGGTATGTGCCAGGCGTTGCTGAGGCAGTTGGGGGACAGTAGCAAGTGGGTACAGGCAGACTCACACTGGGAGCTCCTCTCATCAGGATAAGATAAAGCTCCTGCTGAGCCCAGAGAGGCCAGGTACTCAACCCAAAATGCACAGCACAGGAAGACCTTCAGCACACTGTACTACTGGCTTTAGGCCTTCTTGAACATGGGCTGGATAATCACCTGAATTCAGTTGTGGCCAAATTCCCCTGTCCATTCATGGTCCTTCCTGTTCCCCAGTGCTATACCGGGAAGGTAGTGGGTGTCCTGCCCATATTGCAGAGGGTTACTGTGTAGCCAGCTGGTCCCTCTTCCTCATCTTCCAGACCATTTAGTAGAGACCGGGGGACCATGCCTCGCCCTCCCAGAGGCCCCTACTAGTCCCTCTAGACCACACACACAACCTCAGCCATGCTATTCTGGGTCCATCCTCTTCCCTTCTCAAAGACAGACAGATGCCCCTGGCCACTTCCAGCCTCTCCTTTCCCACCTGGTACCCTAACCCTTGCACTTGCAGCCTCCCTGGGGTGGCTGTTCTCTCCCAGTGGTCCCGGTACACCCTCTCTCCCCATGGACTTGTCCCCTCCTCCACGGAAAGAGGTCAAACTGATAACCGGGCTAGCACATGTGAAACCTGCCATGTTTTTCCCTGTGGTCCATGATGGATGGGTCATATGTGGACATTAAAACCTCATGGATCTGATATGCACCCAGGTGGGCTCAAAGCAAAAAGGAAGCTGGAGAAGTCAGGTAAGGGCTTCACTCGAGGATGAACCAGAGGTGATATGGGGCCAAGGGCGAGCTCTGTGTGGGATTCTTTGCCATCATTCCTGCCCGGACCGCTCCAGCCCTCAGGTCCGCTGTTTCTAGCGCTTTTTTCCACCAGTGTCTGCTGGAATAGTGGTGGCTGCAGTGGAACATGACTCGGAATGAGGTGAAGGGCTCCAGAGGGAGGACCACAGCTGTTCAGAGGGCTCTGGGCCACGTCCCAGTGGCTCTCGCCGGTCCTACGGTTTGAGTTGTTGATTACAAGGGGCTGCCGTAGCTTTGAGTTCCAGAGCCACTCACAACGGGAAGAGCAGCTTCTTGAGGCTTGAGGGAAGCTGACATGCCCCATACCTTGGCCAGAACGGAGTCCGGAGCTCACTCCTCTCCAGGCATCGCTAAAGGTGAGGACCTCACCGCGGCGGGTCTGCCACATCCCTGGGCACACCACAGGTAGCTTCTTGGCATCCCTCTGCCCACCCCCACCCCCACCTCACATTGTCTGTGAAACCTTGTGGTACTCTGGCTTTGATCCCACCCCAACCAGCAGTTTGTTCCAGAACACCAGAATAGAATTCTCGTAGTGAGTTACATCAAAGAGACACTGGATGACATTTGAGCCAGGCCTCTGAGACCCATCCTTTCCTTGGTGCCAATGGTTGGTCAGCACAGAACAGTTCAGTCAGCTCTGAGCCCCGGGGACCACCTAGGCACCCAGGAAAGATGCTAACTACGTCCCTTAACCTACAGAGCCTATGATGGCCAGGTGAGATCCCTGCTGTCACGTTTGACTGTGACACATCCTGTGACAGAGCTGAGAGACAAGGCAAGCTTGCTCAACATCTCCATCTCCATCCCCACCCCAGCTTCTTAAACTGCGGAGCTCAGTCACATACACCAAGAGACTAAATATGGAGGTCTCCAAAAACCTAGCAGCAGAAAAAGGTTTCTGGACACTCAATGACCAAAAGTCAACTCAAAAATCAAACACATGAAGCATCCAAGGGGTTGCTGTCTGTGCCCACCTGTATTACATCCTGTGACCTCACTGTAGCTTTGGTCCCAGACACACTGTGTGCATGCTGCACTGCGCACACTGCGCTATGGAGCGTGGTGTTTTTAACATGCACACAAACTTTTCTGCCTTTCAAAGAAACAATTATAGAAAATAAGGACTTTTAAAATCTCCCAACCGTCACTCCTCAGCACATATGTATGAATCAGTATTTGAGCTGGATTGGGATAAAATGTTTAATTTTGTAAACTGCTGTTTGGGTTGCTGATGTGAGTTTTGTGAAATATTCTTAAGTACATTCTGACTTGGAATCAGAGAGCAGACGGTTTAGGGAGGATAGACACAAGCACCTGGGGGCTAGGAACCAGACCAGAGGCTTGCAAAGGCTATTGGGTAGGTGTGATGTCTGTTGGGTCTTAATTGTGTGAGAAAAATGTGACTGCTTATTCAGTGTCAGTGACATGGATACCTTTCTTTAATTGGCCCTAGACCTAAGGCAAGAAATGCCTAGATGTTCTTATCCTTTCTGCCTCCCCAGGAGAACAAGACATAAAGTGGTTGCCTCCATGTGATTTGGCCACTGCTATCAGGGGTCAGGCCTTTTCTTAGCCACATTGACCCAGGGGAACAGTGGGGCCACCCTTGAGGGAATCAACTTAGCACCCCCCACCCTGCACCCCACACTCACTTGTGGTGTTTTGCTTCCTCAGCAACACTTTCCATGAATCTTCTGGACCCTCTCACCCATCCATCCATTAATCCATCCATTCATCCATTAATCCATCCATCCATCCATCCATCCATCCATTCATTCATCCATCCTCCATTCATTCACCATCCATCCATCCATGCATCCATCATCCATGCATCCATCATCCATCATCCATCCATCTATCCATCCTCCATCCATCCATCCATCCATCCATCCATCCATCCATTCATCCTTTGGGACAGTGACTAGGACCATGAGCCACTGAGAAGTGAGCTGGATCGGCATGCAGCTTCTGGTAAATTCCCTGATTTTCTTCACTTTTTTTCCCCCACTGTGCTGTCTGTGAGTTCAGTGGCTCATCAGCGTTTGTCAGAATAGATGTGTCCTGTGAGAGAAATAAATCCAAGTGGCTTTGGGCCTCTGGGGTCTTGATGCTATTTGTCATTTTAGCTGACTTGGCCTATGGTGACAAAAGGCTCCACTATTCTCAGCTTGTTCTGGAAAGGGAGGAATTGCTGGGTCACCTGTCTCTCCCTCTTTCTGTACTCGGTATAGACAAAGCCACCTGAAGGAGCCCTCCTGCAGGTCCCTCTAGCTGTCCTCGTGAGGCTTTCCCCAAACAAATGCTGACATTTCACCACCCCAGCGGAGCTAGGGCAGAGGCACCAAGGGACCCTCCTAAGCCCTGCATGATTGCTATTCTGCTGACTGGCTTAGCACCTCCCTCCTGTGCATCCACTCCTAGCTACACAGCCCCCCCCCCATCACCCTCACCCTGCTGGCTGCTGCTTCCTTTCCCCACCCACCTGACACCTCAGCTCTGTAAAGCTGCTGGGAGGATGTCTGGAGAACCCTCCATCCTGCCTGTACTGCTGTACCTCGCTGTGTGCAACGGGAACACGGTCCATACCTGTGCTGAGGGGTGGAGCTCATCATGTCTGTACCACTGTGCTGCAGTGCGACGCGGGCCCACTGAGAGGATGAAGGAAGAAAGGAGTGGGATGGGGGTTCGTGTTTATTTTGCTGAGCAGCCAACCTAACCTTTCTCCTTCCTGTTCCTGCAGCCGTAACTCACCTTCGGGCAACCATGAAACTGCCAGTCCACATGCCCTGCGCTGCTTGGCAGCGGCAATCTCGGAATGCAGCCTGCAGCAACCTTAGCTGTAGGTCCCCAGGGATGGGCAGGAGGGACGGTGTCCTCATTGGTGCAATGGGGCAAGGTGGGTGAAACGGTCCTGTGTCCCCTCAGCAGAAGCCTCAAAGCCTGGGCACCTTCCACCTCAAGCCTTGCTCTCAACCCTGTTACCTGTGATATGCTGGGGTATTGGTGAAATTATTAAGGCCACTCCATGTAGTTAAAAGGGAGGTTTATTTTGTGGGGTAACTCACAAATGAAGGAATAGGCTACAGGGTCTGGGGAAGACATAGCACAGTCCGGCGGTGTTCTCTGGAGAACTCTGTTCGGTCTACCTCTAGCATCCAGGGTCCGGGAACCAAAGGAAGGTGGTGCATCTGGATCTCAGGTCTTCAGGGCCCTCTCTTGGCCCTGCCTTGTAGGTGTGATAGTTACCGAAGACTCAATGGGGGTTGGAACTTCCAGACCAAAGCTGGAATGCCTACCCACTACACTGGGGGTCACTGCAACCAGCTTTCCCTCCACATAGCTATGCCCTGCCCAGGCATGCCCCTGGCCCCAGGCCCTCCACTATGGGTAAGTGTGCAGGCAATGGTGTTGACTGGGGGCCTGTGAGAGGTGGCAGGTCTCTGCCTTCTGGAAAGGACGAGATGGTGCTTGTAAAGCAGGTGTTCTCTTTCTCTCTCTCTCTCTCTCTCTCTCTCTCTCTCTCTCTCTCTCTCTCTCTCCCTCCCTCTCCCCCCCTCTGTCTCTCTAGCTCCCTCTCTCCTCCCTCTTCCCCCCCTCCCATCTTCCTCCTTTCCTTCCACCCTCTGATGAAGTGCTAAGAAAGCTCTTGGTGCCGGAACCTTGACCATGACCTTCAGCCTCCAGACTGTAAGAACTTCACTTGTTCCTCATAAATCACGGGTCTGGAGGTGTTCTGGTCCTGCAGCTCTCACAGCCTGGACCCCTCCCTTGGCCACCTTGGATGATGTCTCAGGCTTGGTGGAACAGGGGTGCAGAGGTCCCGCCACGTCCCTGGCCCACTACCCACAGCTCAGCTCATAACGCTGAAGTCACCACCGCTCCCGTCAGGACCTGATGGCATTTGCTGCTCCTGAGAGGAAGGAGGCTGCTTGCTGGGGCAGGTGACATCCCTGTCCCTGTATGGGTAACTGTCAGGCGTCATTCAAGAAGCAGGTTGGGCCTGGGTACTACACAGGCTGGCAGAGGATTTTCAGGACAGCAAAACCGTTGACCTTGGAGCAGGCACCGGTGTGGCTATACCCCCTGACCTGACTCCGTTCCTCATTGCCTCGCTTCTCGGCAAGCCATCTGCCTCCTTTGGACGTTCAGGGAGCCACGGTCACCAGTGGAGGACTCTGACCACTAGTGGATCCCGGTCTCAGAGACAGGAAGCATAATGGGAGCGGCAGGCCACCCCCCAGCGGAGTCCCTCCTGCTCCAGTGTGACGGCCTCCGAGTGGCCATGATATGTGGGAACGCAGAACTGAGCTTCCTGATTTGGGTTCGGCGGGGAGTTCACGCTGACGGCTCTGTCACTTCTGTGACACCTGCTGTTGCGGCCATCCAGATCACAGATGGCTTCGGGAAGATTCTGCTGTACACTGAGCCCCCACCCCCACCCACACCGCCACCGGCAACACCACTCACCTGAGAAGTCAGAGGTCCTAGCTGGAAAGTAGAAAGTTCCTGGGGTAAAAGCAGTGGCTTGGGCTGTGGGTCGTTCATCCAAATCTGACGCCTTGTGTGGAAACAAAACACCTCGACAGAGGTTTCCCCAAAGATGCTTTCCAAGGTTTGGCTGACTCCGCAACTGCTTCAGACTCTTGGTAGATTAGGCCTTGTTCTGTGAAGAGGCCCCAGTGTCCAGGAGGACACTGCCACAGAGTTTGCAGGGAGCTGCCTGTCCGTTATTTGAGAAAAGCTGAGGCCATTTTTTTTTTCTGGATTTCATCACGGGTGTGGAATTTCCGTCCACTTTGACTACTTTTCCAGCCCTAAGTATATTCTGTGATTGGGATTCTGGATGACATTCCTTTCTTCTTCTTCTTTTTCTTCTTCTTCTTCTTCTTCTTCTTCTTCTTCTTCTTCTTCTTCTTCTTCTTCTTCTTCTTCTTCCTCTTCCTCTTCTTCTTTCTCCTCCTCCTCCTCCTCCTCCTCCTCCTCCACCACCACCACCTCCTCCTCCTCTTCTTCCTCTTCTTCCCTTCTTTTTTTCTTTTTTGGTTTTTCAAAACAGCGTTTCTCTATGTAGCTCTGGCTATCCTGGAACTCGCTCTGTAGACCAGGCTGGCCTCAAACTCAGAGATCCACCTGCCTCCGCCTCCCTAGTGCTGGGATTAAAGGTGTGCGCCAGCACCTGGCGCTATATTACTTTTCTTAAACAGAGACCCAGCTTAAAGTGCCCCAACGTGAATAAGCATCGACTCACTAAACCTGAATCCGCTGCTGCCCCAGCCCTGTGCAGTGGAGCAAGATGACCAGGGAAGCTTCTGGAAGGACTGAGAGGGCAGGAGAAGGGGTCTGGGAAGCCTCAGGAAGAGGAACGTGCTGCCTCTCGGTGAGGCATGGGGGGACACCTGGCTCTTTAACACTCCCTTTTCCTCTCCAACAAAACCAACCACCCCAGCCCATGATCTGGTCCCCAGCACACACTCTTTACCTCAGTTTCCACCTCTGAGGTTCTCTGTTGGCATGGCTACCTGGAGAAAGGGCCTTTCAAGACCTTAGCTATACCCCACAGCTTCTTAAGAGAAGTTCTGCCCTCCCTCATCTTCTGGGCTAGCACCTCCTATATATAGGTCTTGAGGACCCTGACATAGAGGTACCTCTTTCTCCAGAGAGGCCAGAGGGAAGAGCAGCCCACATTGCCTAGAGCTTCTCCTCAACACTGGGCTCTAGGCTGGAGGACCATCCCGCCAAGCAAAAGAGCCATGTGGAGTTCTCTGAACACCCATGGAAACTTGGGAAGCATGCAGGAGGGTCCCGGGACAGTGTCTTCCAATTACAGGTAAACGGCAAATGACCGAAGCTTCCAGCGGGTCTGTGAGCACCAGTCTGCACGCACCTGCAGTGCCTATGCATACAGAACTCTGCTTTCCTGTGCCCTGCAGACTCTTCTCTGGCCTGGCTTCCGTCCTTGGCCTCTCATGTGGTTTGGAGGAGCCAAACTCGTTTCCAGGGATCAAGCTAAACAGCTGGAGAGTCCAGGATGCCCCAGATGAGCAGCCGAGGGGCCCAGCCTGGCAGTGTAGAGGCACCAGAGCAGGGAGGCAGGGCAGCGTGGGCTCTGTCCTCCAGAAACAATGGCTCTGTAACCCTGGCAAGGCTCCTCCTTGATGGCTGTCCACTCAGAACATGAACACATACTCGCAGCTCTGCAGCCCCGTTTACATACCCACGTGAACAGGTGGGAACACACTGAGGCACCAGGACACAGAATCGAGCCACAGCATGCTGGTCTAACCGTCCCAACTGGAAACTCCCAAGTGACCATTTAGGAAGGTGCAGCCATAGGATGACAAAGACAGATAGACACCAAACATGTTTGCCATACATGGTGTTTCAAAACCAGTATGGGCACAACAGAAGTACTGGAGGGAGAGCAAGGCCCAGTGGCCCATTCACGTAAGTTCTCGCAGGAAGCCATGAGAAGTCAGGGGTGGAGGTGGGAATGGAGCGCAGTGTGACAGGAGAGGGAAGTTCAGGCTGGTGGCATGGCAAAGGGCTGTGTGCTCTTGCTGCCTCCACTTCTGTGCAGAGGTGTGGCCTGGGGGGGGGGCTGGGAACCCAGGTCTGAGTGTCCTGGGGACTCTGGGGACACTCCTGGATATGAACAGCTCTAGCGACCTTGGTTTGGCTCACCAGATGGCCTCACTGTATAGACAGGAAACTGATGGGCTGGTCGTAGGGTATAGGGACTTGTACTCATTTTTTATGTCAACTTAGGACAGGTTAGAGCCATTTTGAAAGATGGAACCTCAATTGAGAAAATGCCCCCACCAGATTGGCCTGTGGGAAAGCCTGTGGTACATTTTTTTTCTTTATTTATTTCTTTTTGTTTGTTTGTTTTGTTTTTTTGTTTTTCAAGACAGGGTTTCTCTGTGTAGTTTTGGAGCCTATCTTGGAACTCACTCTGTAGCCCAGGCTGGCTTCAAACTCACAGAGATCCGCCTGCTGGTATTAAAGGTGTGTGCCACCACCACCTGGCACATTTTCTTAATTAGCAGTTGATGTGGGAGATCCCAGCTCACTGGGGGTACTGCCATCCCTGGGCAGGTGGTCCTGGGTTGTATAAGAAAGCACAATAAGAAAGCCAAGGGGAGCAAGCCAGCAAGCAGCCTTCGCCCAGCCTCAGTTCCCGCCCCAGGTTTCTGCCTTGAGCTCTCACCCCAAGTTTCCCCAGTGATGGAGTGTGACCTGAGAATTGTAAGCCGAAATAAACCCTTTCCTCCCTGAGTTGATTTGATCATGGTGTTTTATCACAGCAATAGCAACCCTAAGACAGGGCTGCATGAGGGAGTTTGCTATGGTGATTGGCAGCCACATTAAGGGACCTGCCTATACGTGGGTTCATATACAATGACTACATGCACATCTGAAGCAGAGGACTGAGCCCTGAGCGTGTGTCCTTGAGGTGCTGGGCCAGGGAAGCTGCTGGTTCTAGCAGGCTGGCAGCTCCCCACAAAGCCTCCTAGCAGTTTGGTATCATTGCCTGCCATTGTACTGCCTGCTGGGATCCCGTATAGCTAGGAGGAGCCTGCCTAGCTCTGAGAACCCTGGGGACCACTTAATTCCTGCCCTCCCTCCTCCTCCTCCAGTTCTGTCCTTTTCCAACCGTGAGGAGGGAGGGGCCGTGCTACCTGTGCTATCCTGAGCCCATGTTTCATCTCTGGTGGCTGTGGGCATGCTGGCCTTTTGATGAGTGATGACTCACTTTAGGGACTTCTTGGACAGAGACCCTTGGCCTTCCAGCTCCTGCAGATCCCACGGAGCCAAAACTTCCCATCCAGACCCCTCATCCTCCTTGAGTCCCACATTATCATTATGCCCATCATCCTTCACGTGTCTGATTTACAGGCCTGCGCTCTACTCAGTTTAGCAGTGAAGCCAACCCTCCCAGCTCCACCATGAGCACCCTCCGCCCCCAGGCTATGTGACTTGCAGATGAAGTTCCAATTCTCCACAGGCAACAGTCACCGTTCCTGCTCCCTGGTGTCCCTTCAAGTTGGTCTATGTGCAGGTTATCACGGATATTCTTGACCTGAGCGGCCAGCAGGTTGACCCTGGGCATCGCCTGCAATTCTGTGTTTCTATAAAGGGCCGAGATGACCCTAGTGCCGTCAGGCAGGCAGGGCACGTCGGGCCGGTGGCTGGGGAAGAGGCATGGCTGCTGCTGATGTTAGCAGAAAGAAATAGGGTTTGAAGTTCTGTCAGTGACGACATGGTAGGGCCCAGCTCAGGGCATGTGGTAAAGCCTCCGGATCACTCTATCCTCGTGGACACCTGTTCTGGCATCCTCTCTGAGTACCAGCTTTGGGCTCTGCCCAGCTATGGAAAGGGGCGGAAGTCCTGTTGCCTGCTAGGGACCAACTCATATCATTGCTCAGCCTGAAAAGCTGGTGAGGAAGTGCTCTGGGTACTCCTTGCAGCCTTGTCTTTTCAGGGTGTCTTTCTTTCCTTCCTTCCTTCTTTCTTTCTTTCTTTCTTTCTTTCTTTCTTTCTTTCTTTCTTTCTTCCTTCCTTCCTTCCTTCCTTCCTTCCTTCCTTCCTTTCTTTCTTTCTTGCTTTCTTTCTTGCTTTCTTTTTTGTTTTTTCGAGACAGGGTTTCTCTGTGTAGCTTTGCGCCTTTCCTGGAACTCGCTTTGTAGACCAGGCTGGCCTCGAACTCACAGAGATCCGCCTGCCTCTGCCTCCCGAGTGCCGGGATTAAAGGTGCACGCCACCACTGCCCGGCTCGGGTGTCTCTCCAGGACTGTGTGACAGACAGTGCCAAGCACTTGACTGGAGCATTCGTCAAGTCCTCCGTTAACAAGGAAGAGGGACCATGAGTCCCTGGGGAAGGGGAGGTGAATCAAGCTGCCTGACTTCAGTGCATGAGCTGGTGGGACAACTGCCCCAGTTGGTTCTGGGCCTCAGCAGCAAGAAGAAGGTTCTGGAATGTTCTTCCAGTTACACAGTGGCAGGTCGAACCCTGACCTGGCACTTGGAGGCTACTGGGAAGTTCACAGCTAGTCCTCCACATGATGGTTTAGAGTGTAAGGAACTGAGGAGAGACAGCCCCAGAGCTTGAAACTGGGTCTACACTCTACTCTGAGGGTGCAGGGAGATCTATGGAGGACAGAAGCCGGCCAGGGCAGCTGCTGTGGGGCTGGGGAGAAATATACCCCCATCCCTGTCCCTTTTCAGACAGTAGCCAGCCCAGGGAGGTCAGACCTCAGCAACCTGCAACCCAGGACAGTTACCAGTTCACTGTTAACATTCCATGCTTGTCTCAGCGCCTTGGTTCCCCAGCTGAGACCCGGCAGGACTGGTGGGGCTCAGGCTCCTCAGGGACACTGCATCTCCAAGTCCAACTGACTGGAGAGAGGGAGCCGGGGGAGGGTAAAGGCCGCCTCTGGAAGCAGAAACACTCCAGAAGACTTGGATGCTGCTGCTGTTGCCATGGTAATGCTGGCTGCAGGGAGTGGAGGGCAGGTGGACCAGTAGCTGCCACTCAGCCTGGCTGTCAAGTCTTCTGAAGGCTCTCAGCCCCACATCGCTCCCTCCCTTACCCCTTCCACTTCCCAAAGGTGTGTGAACCACATCACCTCCTAAAACACCTCAAGTAGAACACCTGACCGGCAGCCAATCAGAGCCATCTAACCTAGGGCTGACTCTGCCTCAGCCTCAGCCCATGCCAGAGGACACAGGGGTCTACATGAGCTCCACACTGCTCCAGGGTGAGACCACCTCTCAGAAGAGACGCTATTCTTTTCCTTTGGACTTAAAGCATGAAGGCTGCCAGGCTGAGCTGGCTGGGCCACCATGCAAAGATGTTTTTCTGGAAGTTGCACCCTCTTGGAGAAAAGCAGAGCCTCTTTACCAAGGGAGTTGTGATCTCCTGGGTCCAGCTGTGCCTGAAGCAAGTGTCTCTGGACCTCCAATTATGTGAGCTAACACTTGGCTTTTTCTTGCTAAAACCAATTTGAGTTCTTTGGGTATACAGGATGCGCATGCTGGGCTCCGGCCTGACACTTCCGATCCAGGAGGCCTGCAGGATGGGTCCCCCTCATGTACTCTCTCCCCAAACTTCTGCCTCTTCCGGGCCGCAGGGGAGCCTGTTGCATGGTGGACTTGGTGTCTTCTGAGGTGGTGGTGTGAAGATTTGTCTTCCTGGTGCTTCCTTGTAGTGAGGAGGGACTGAGGGTTCAGTCTCAGCTTCTGTTGATGAGGATGCTGCAAAATCTGGAGCTGCCAGTCTCCCAGACTCTCAGAAGGGAACAAACACCACTGGGCCCTGAATCCAGCTTCCCTGGATCTTGGATCCCCAGCCTGAAGCAGCAGGGGCACCCACACCATGGGTGTCCAGGGAATGCCTGTCTCAACCATACCCAACTCTTACAGGAGACTCCCGGTACAGGTGGAGCAGATGGCTATGGTGGCCAGGGACAAAGGCACAGTGACCTGGAGCCCCACATTCCAGCTGTGCCTCAGAGAGTGTCAAGGACACACTCTTAGTAGATAAGGCACAGAGCCAGCCTAGTCTTAAGCAGGCCAAGGATAGAGCCTGTGAGGCTGTCTCTATAGGCCCTGGGCTTCCAGTGAGTGGCTTAGGGCTCTAAATGGTCACACCCATCTTACCAGAGTGATCTCTCCCTGGGAGGTACAAGATGTCCAGCTGGAATGCTGTGCCAGCTGTGCTGACACAACAGGTGTGTCGCCGTGTGCCAAGCTCTATGCTGGTACTAAAAAGACGAAGAAAAGGCTGTCTCCACTGCAACCCTGCAGCGGTTCCTCAGGGCGAGTGGCCCCACTCACTCAAGCACACCTCAATAGAGGAGGGCTCTAGGGGGCCTTTGGGTGCCTGCATCACACTGGCACTGGCTGGGTGTTGTGACAGTGTCATCAAGGACTGTCCGTGTGGATGAGAGCGTCCCTAAGGCAAGCAGCTCCCAGAGGTCTCTCTCCTAAAGTGATCCTAAAGCTAACTGCTGGGTGAACTCAGCTGTCGCCAGGTCAGTACCATACAATGCACTGTGTGCCATGTGCTTGGGGGAGCTGTGCCCTGGGGCCTCTGGGGACAAGGACAGCCATGGGAGCCTTGGGCTGCCCTGTAAGCCCTGCCTTATCACTCTTCACACAGGCTTTGCTGCAGTGACGACAGAGGTCACAGTGTCCCCAAGGTCACTGGGAACACTCAGCAGGGCTGGCTGGGTAGGTGCTCATATCAAGGTCCCTTGTGCTTTTCTGGTCTGACCTCCAGGCAACTGGTTCTCCTCAGGCCCAGCTCCCAACCCGAGCCATGCCAGCCTCCCGTCCTTCACTTCTTGCCTCGCTCTTGGAGATGCAGATTCCAGGCTCAGGACAAAACAAAGTCTAAGGCTCCTTGAGCATTGGACAGCCGAAACTGTCCTCAGGCCGCAGGTCAGATACCTAAGGTAGACAGTGCCCCCCAAGGAGAGTAGCTCCTTCACCCTGTAGAGGAGGGTCACCGAGGCATCCGTGTGCCCCTTGCACAGCACTTCTCTCTGTGGCCTCCACCTGCCCTGCTCCCTCCAGAGCCTGGGCAAGGCTCCCACACCTCACATCCGAGCAGAGGGAGGATGTTGGTTCCCACAGAAACAGGCAAACATCCAATTCCATCTCTGCTTCTTCTCAAAGCCTGTTGAATGACAGGAACACCCCACAGGACAGAGACAGGCACAGACGAGGAAGAGGGGGGTAGGGCGGTGTTACAAAGAGAGCTCGGCATTTAAGCAGGCGTGGACGGAGAGGCCTGGGCGGCCATCGCAGGTGGGAGCCGAGCTCCAGAGCACACTCTCTGGAAGGACCTCCTCCCTCCTCTCCGCGCGCAGGAGTATTTGTATCCCGTACATCCTCTTCCTGGGGATAGCAAAGCTGTCACCTGCTCAAGTCCATGCCAGAGCATTCTTCTGGACTGTTGGTTGCCTAGCACAGGAAATCCTATACCCATCCAAAGGTGGAGTCTGGAGAGAACACTTCAATGTGCACATGAGCCTGGGGTTCCCGGCACACGCCAGCATGGTCGTGTCTCTGAGAAGTTCCGTTGTTAAAATTCTGCCTGACTCTGCTTGCTTTTGTCTAACTTGGCATTTCTCAAACCCGGTTTGTTTAATGTCACATTTATTGACATCCACGGGATAAGCTGGTGTGTGGCTGCACCCAGAACTTCCTTGTGTGGAGAAACAGAAACCCCGAGTCACGTGACTGAGGAAGGGACATGGTGTCCTTGAGGGCAGGCTGCCCAAGCCCTGTGGAAGATGCTGCAGTGTGGGGGTCCTTGCTCATGCTGGGTCACTATGGAGGGGCTCCTCTATATGGTAGCTCTCTCTCCACTCCTCCGCCACAGTGAGTCATGCATGATTCATTAATCTTAATGAAAATGCAAATGCACCGCCAGCCTTCTGCCTTAATTGAAGGCTGTTATGGGACCACGCTCTGGGCTTCTGGGCTGAGATGAACAGACGACCCTTTTAGCTTTCTTTGCTTGGAGTGGTACTATTGGCGGAGGCGGCACAGACAGGCAGTTTGGTCCCTAAAGAAGAGACTGCCTCCCTCTCCCTCTCCAACACACATGCTCACCCTGGGCACACCATTCCAGCTGTGAACTCAGCCCAGCTGTCATTTCCTCTGCAGTACCTGGCTCTTGGGTCCCCAACTTGGCAAGGGAGGAAATGCTAATTAAGGCTTAGTTTCCTGCAAGAAAGAGTCCATTTCCTTCTTGCTGTCCTAACGCAGCCTCCAAGTGGGTCAGAGAGGCTTCTCCTACAAAGAAGCCTTGTAGGAGAAAATTGCCCCTAAGCAGCTGAGCCAGGCCCATGAGCAGTAGGAAGGACTGGGGGCCAAGCAGGGGAATGTTGGATCAACAGTGGGCTCTTGGTCTCTCCCATCATCCCTCAGTGCCCTGAGTGATCCACAGAGGTGCTGGGGTGCTGGAGCCTCCACCCACCTAACTGCCATCCCCCGCCCTCCACCCCAGAGACTGAGCTGAGAATCACCTTTGTAACCAAGGGAACTGGAGCTGATGTGGAGCCTGTTCAGGCAGCCTTCATGTCCAAGGGTTCCCCCATTGTGGAGTCAACCAGCTGCAGATGGAAAATATTTGGGGCAAAATTACATCTGCATGAAGTATGTGCAGACCTTGTCCTCCATGCTTATTTCCCAAGTACTGGAGAGCAGCAGCCTCTTCCATGGTGTATCCGTTGTGCTGTGTAGAGACGGTGGCTATGCAGGGTAGATGGAGACCCATGCCATTCTCCACAAGGTCTTAAGCCATCAGAACTTGGCATCCTAGGAAACTCCTGGACCCAGACCCTGTGGCCACTGAATGGGAGCCTCCTCCTGCCCCATGTGGCCTGATACATACTGACAGTTTCTATTAAAGGTATATGATCCAGCCCACAGATCACATTTAATTGATTATTTCTCGTAATTTCATCACATATAGTCAAATACTATAAATGACGTTCCAAGCCTGTCCCCTCGTTCTGCTTTCAGATAATCCAGTTCTGAGCTGACAACAACTAGAGAGAGAGACACCATGCCGTTCCGTCGCCGCCGCGCTTACATGGCTGACGCCGGGGCTGCCTGTCCTCACTGAGGACATCTTTTCGCCTCAGATGACAAGCAGAGGTGAGTCACTGCCATCCCGGGGTGAGATGTTCTGTCACAGAATGTTCTCCATGGTTAGACAAAGGCGAGCCTGCCAGGAACCATTTTCCTCATCAACTTGATAGGAGTGGCTTGACGAGCCGTGCGCCTGGGAGTGTGCCGAAGAACGTGTGCCGAAGAACGTGTGCCAAAGAACGTGTGCCGAAGAACGTGTGCCCAGCTGCAGACAGGAGCTAGGTAGGAGCAGCCTAGCCTGCTGCCCTCTGCAGTGCTCAACCAATGATTCTTTAATAGATATGTGTTATATATCACTCACACACACACACACACACACACACACACACACACACACACACACACACACACACGGCTCCCAGACCCACCACGTGACTATTCCATTATTCTTTGCTTTAGAAGAGTGAAAAAGAGAAAGAGAAGGAAGGAAGAAAAGGAGACCCAGGGACTTTGTATCCCCTCACCCACTTCCCATAGGTCACCTTGAGTAGGAGGTCACTTAGCAAATTAGTATGATGCCTGTGTTGTATGAAGCGTGGAGTTCTTGAACCCCAGTTACACGCAGGCTTGGACAGGCTTGTCTGGATGGGAGCTCCCTACATCCCCTCTCATCCTGTTCAGGTGCCATCACTAGACTCTACAGCCTTTGTGGTACCTCTTGTCCCTACTTGTGAAGACCAGTTCTCAGGATCTTCATGTACCTCTTACAGGTCCTAAAGCTACCTCAGCAGGAGCTGCATGCAGCTATGATGTGGAGCTGAACACAGTTACGACTGTTTTTTTTTTTTCTTCTAGTGTGTCTTTTTTATTTGTTTTTTATCAGCTTCTCTAAGGCTTTGTATTTTATGTCACAAGTTTAATTTCTTGCTCACTTTGTCAGCTGTCATTGTTCGTCCTGGGGATGGGATGAAAATGCAGTGACTACTGGAGAGAGTCACACAGTCCACATTTCTTGGGCCCCCACATTGTCAGCAGGGACTATCTGGCCCCACAGGCCACCAGCAGGACCTGGCAGTTATTCTCCCAAGGACAGAAGCAGGAGCCAAGGCCACAGGCACCTTCTTTTCTCATAGGGACAACTAACCCTGGTGAACCCAGAGGCAGAAATTTGCATGGTGGGGATAAGAAAAGCCAAGGAGTCTGTCTTCTGTCCCTGGGGATGTATGGCTGTAAGCTCTTGAGCAGAACAGGAGCTGAGACCACTGTTCCCTTCTACAGCTTGATCTCTGGACTGTGACTGAAACCCATGTGGGCTCTCCAAGCCACTGCCCTAAGGACTATTCAAGGGACACTAGTGGGGTCCCTTAACTTAGATGGACTCATGTTTGTTAAGCACATTTTGAACCTCTGTCCACCTGTGTGATGTCCCATTTGGACCAAGACTGCTTCCTGTCCTGGATTCTTCTTTGCCAGAATCATGGGAGATGCCCTGCCATCCAATGGGTGCTGAGAACCATGGGAGATGCCCTGCCGTCCAATGGGTGCTGAGAATCATGGGAGATGCCCTGCCGTTCAATGGGTGCTGAACTGATTCTACACGGCTCTCTCTCACCTAGATGTGTTGGGTGGTTGGGAGGGGTAGGGTTGACAGCTGCCTGATGAGCCTCTCTGAGTCTGTACCCAGCACCCACTCCAGTCCTGCTCTAGAGTCACAGAAAACACAGGAGTTACTGGATAGTCAGTCGGTAGTGATGCTGGGGACACTGGAGAAATTCAGCTAAGGAGATCCAGGTGACTGGGAGAGGGAAGGCTCTGGTGTCATATCAGCAGTCCCTTGTCTCTCATGGCAGCTGAGCTGACATCTTGAACAAGCTGGTCTCTTTAGAACAAACTGCACAAACCTGAGACTCTGGTCCAAGAACAAAGAGAAATGAGCGCCAGAGCCACATCCAGGAAGCCCACAGCCCAGAGGGGAAGAGTCTGAGATAATGAAGACAGGCCAGCATCAGCTGTGCTCAGGTGGCAGCATGCTGGGGCAGGTCCTGTGGCCAGGAACCACTCTTGCCATCATCCTGGTGACTGTCAAGGGCCCCAGCTTGAACAAGATTTTTATGTGATTACCTTTGTTCCAGTGTATCACAAAAAAAGTCCACAGGGGTGCCCCCTCTCTTCAGAAAACAGACCACAAAATGCCCATCTTCCTACTCAAATGAATTGAAAGAGACTTCATTTTCCCAGAAGACTCTTTTTTTTTTTTCTTTTAATTGCAATAAAAGAAAGCCTGTAATTTGCCAGACCACACTGCTAGCCCCCTCCTCCAGTGCGAGTGTGCTGGCCGCACGATCATGCTTCTTTTACAAAATGAGGCTTCGTCTCAGGCACACACCAGGGCTTGGAACAAAGTGCCCTTTAGAGCTCCGAAGCCCGAGCAACAGTGCCGTGGCTGACGCACAGCCAGGCGGATGGCAGCGTGGTGCAGATGGAGGGTGCCCACCCGCTGGCTGTGTCGCCCCTGGGCTTCTGGAAAGTGGCTGGCGGAGGAAACAACAGATGGGAAGGCTGGTGCTCTGCTTCTCAGAAGAGCAATTCTTGCTTCTGGCGGGAGGAAGGTGGGGTGCCACTACCCCAACAGGGGCATGCGACTGTGCAGAGGGTCATTGAGCAGCTGACGTGAGGAGAGCAAGAATGACGTCACCAGTGACGGCTGAAGAGGGACCGTCATGAAATACGACATGAGAGGGAAGAAAAGGTTTGTGAGGGAACACGGAAGGTGAGAGCTGCCCTCCCCACCCCAGGACATTTTCAACGTGGAAAACAAATGGAGATGGGAACAGTGATTCACAACGCTAAATGGTGCCTGAGTTAAGCAGGGGAGGGCACTTGCCTGTGGTGTGGGTTGTCAGTGTTTTCAAGAGGATCCGCTGCCCCAAAGTCCTTTGTGTCCTTTGCTCACTGGGATTCATCTTGTGCAAGGAGACAAAGCAGGTTATGGGTGGGTTCTGGGGGGTTGGAAACTGCAAGTGTTTCATTAGGAGGCAGCCACCAGCTCCCTGCCGTCTCCCTGCCTAGGACAGAGCTGGTTAAGTAAGAGAGAGCTTAAAAAACTCTCACGCCATTGTCAAACAAAGCAACCGTGACTTCAGGTCCTATAATGGCTGCCCTCCTCCCTACTTACCAAGGGACCAACCCCAGGTCCTCACTAAGACCTTGTCTGCTCCACACATGAGCTGGGCCAGCTCTCCAGAGTCCAAGCAGGCCAGCCCTGCTCTCTTACCCTAAAGGAGAGGTGACACAAGCATTGTCACCAAAACCCAATAAAACCCAGGACTTAGAACCTCAAGAAGGATTCTGCTGCTGAGTCGACCCGGGTGGACTCTGTCATCCATAGTGCTGTGCTTTCTTTTTGCTGGAGGCCTCTGTAAGGGGCCACTTCGTCTCCTCAGCACCACTGTGGTAGAGCACACCCACCAGCAGGTGTGAGCACTGTTTGTCACGTCGCTGCTGCTGGGTTCCATCTTTTGTTGATATTTGAAGGAAGACGATGCTGTTTGCTTCCATCCATTGGACTCAGCGGTACAAGCTGCTCCTGTGGTCGTACACATCCAATGTCTCTAGGATCCCAGTCCTATCCTCACTCTGCTGGATTATCATCTAAAGGACCAGGATGGCCAGGGCATTCGAGATGGGGTTGGGTGTTGGAGTGACAGTTCCCAGGGAAGGGGAAACTGAATCTCTCTTAGAAAGAGATCTAGATGGGTCGGTCAGATGATGGAATCTGGCTCCAGCTCTCCTTGAGGTATAGTCAAGTTGTCTATCCATGTTGGATTCTGTCCCCACCTCTGTGAAATGGGAAGGGGTGAACAGGCATGGTGCCATCTTAGGACCTAAGGAGACAGCTTCTTTTAATACATGGAATTGGCTAGCTTTGTTTATAAGTAAAGAGAGATGTGGAAGAAGTGGTACCCAAGCCACTTCAAGACCCCCAGTCGGGGCAGGATAGAGTTGCTGCAGTCACTCAGAGCCACCCAGGCCTCCTGCAGAGCTATCTGTGACATTCCTAGGACTAAGGTCCTAGGGGACTCTGTGCAGGGGGGTCTGATGGCCTGAGCAGGCAGTGGGGGTTGTATGTAGATGTTGAGACAGAGGAGAAGGCCACTGAGGGCTCTCTGCCTGGGCCTGTTAGATCTGCTTCTAGACAGCTGTGTGTGCCCTCCCCTGTGCAGAGGCGAAAACTGAGACACACAGAGGTCACAAAGCTGACGACATGGGATGCCACTCAGAGATGGATCCTCAAAGGAGACCCTGTGGCCACCAAGGCAAGGCTGACTTCAGCTTCCAGATGTCCAGATACCTACGTGTCCCCCAAGAGTCCCATGATACTTGCCTTGTGTTTCAGGAAAGCCAAAGATAAGCATGTACCTGTTGCATGTGGGTCTAGCCCTTGTACCCATGAGTACATGGGCAAAGAAGCTGGGCCATGTCACTGCTGGCAAAAGATTTTTTTCTCCTGTAACTCTAAGCACCTAAGGAATGCTGCGGTCACACAAGCCAGTTCATTTATTAGGATTAAACCACAAGGAAATGACCTTGTTCAGGGACCTTGGGCATGGCCTCTGCTGGGAATGGAATGGCAATGAGTTGACTCCTCGTTGCAGTGAGTGACAGGGAAGGTCTGGGGCACAGGGCACAGCCGGGCATGCCGCTCCCTTTTGAGAAGTCCTGAGAGTCAGGGCCTGAAGGCACACAACTGGGCCACAGGAAGTGGATCTCTGGCTCTGTAAGTCTGTCTAGAAGCCAGCAAGTCGCCCCCAATCCCAGGCTGGACCTCTGCCCACCTTGAATTCCTGCTTTCCAAGCCTCAGCTTCTTCGTTTGCTGCCAACACCTGGGCAGATTTTCTGATGCTCCAGGCCTTCCTAACTGGTCTGGGCCACCTCCTAGACCCCAGGATGTCACAGAAGTACCAAGACATGTTTCCTACTTTGTACCTCCAAGATTGCAATACAAACTCTCCTGTGCACACATCCCTGGTGGCTCTGCACCCTGCTCTTCTTTTTCTATGAGGACACTAGGTGGATTGGATCAGATGCTCCCCCTTCCCTCTACAGGGACTCTAGGTTACCTGTATTACCCACAAAAGCCCTGTGGGTGTGGTAGCGCATGCCTTTAATCCTAGCACTCCAGGAAGCAGAGGCAGGCAGATCTCTGTGAGTTTGAGTCCAACCTGATCTACAGAATGAGTTCCAGGACAGCCAGGGCTACACAGAGAAATCCTGTCTTGAAAACAACAAACAAACAAACAAACAAAAACAAAAAGCCCTGTGTACAAATAGTCATACTCTGAAGCACTGGGGATTAAGAAGGAAACATGAATTTGAGGGGGACATAATTCACCCACAACAGCCTGGGGTCAATTCTTACAATGAATCACCTTCACAAGATCTCTCCCCAGGCTCTGCTTCTGGGGGAACACAGACTGAGAGTGACCCCCAACCCCCGCCAGCTTCCAGTAGAAGAGAGACAATCCCTCCATCCCTTGGTATAGGGTAGGTCAGCTAGCTGTCTGGAGATGACCTCCTGGGGTATTCACCTATAACTGCTGGCACTACCAGGAGACAGGTTGTAAGTCAGGAAAAATGGATAGGAGACCTGAGATGAGGTAATGGGGTGCAGTCCATGCCTCCCAGGATTTAAAAATGTGGCGTTGTCCAAAAACTGCCCCCATGTGTCCTTTTGTTGATTGAAATGTATGGTTTTTTTTTTCCAATTAACAATTGAAATCAGGGCTGAGGCTGTAGTTCAGTTGGTCGAGTGCTTATCTAAATGTGCGAAGTTCTGAGTTCAGTCCCCAGCGATCCCTAAGCCAGACAGGGATCAGATAAGTGGTTTAAGCCTGTCATCCCAGCACTCAGGAGGCAGAGGCAGGAGGATCAGCAGTTCAAGGTCATCCTTGGCTACCCAGTGAGTTCATGGCTAGCCTGTGCTTTGTAAGACCCTGTCTCAAAGGAAGGAAGGAGGGAAAGAGGAAGAAAATAGTTTAATATAAATAATTTGCTCCTCAACTTTCTGACAGAGTCATCTTTGGATTCCTGGTAAATCAGAGGAACAAAGGAATTACAAATTACAGGAATGGAAAGAAAGCCACGCCACAGACTCGCCCCAGGGGCTTCTCCAGCTGGCGTGGGAGCTGCCCGTGAAGCTGAATCCTTCAGCTTTCCCAGACTCAGCCAGGGTCATCGGGAGTCAGGGCTCCCTGCAGCTCCCAGCCACAGAGCCAACTCCACATGTGATAACAAACAGTTTAATTAACCTCTCAGCTTTTTCCATCTGTGTGGCAGGACTCCAAATACTTGCCACTGGGAAGCCATGAACGGACGCCTTCCACCAGGACGGACCACAGCAAAGCTGCAGTGCCGTATGCAGCGTGAAGGGAGATGACTATAGTCGGTAAGCACGGTCCTTGCAGATGTGCCTCATCCACACCCTTAGACACCCCGTGCACCCTCCTCAATCCTGGGTAGATCCCTCAAAGCTTCACCCAAGGGGCCCAAGTCCTGGCGAGTTTTGACTGCCTCTTTCTGTAAGTGGGGGGGAGGTGCTGCTGGGTCCCCCTTCTCCAAAGCAGCAGGGTGCTCAGCGGGAATCCAGCCTTACTAATTGCCTTTTAATAAATGGGTTATTTTTTAAATAGGTAAGTTGTCTGTCTGCATTTAATTAATAGTGACTAGTTGCTGGTGCAACCCATTTATTTGAGAGAAGCTCTTATTTCTGTGAGAAACCTAGCACCCTCCGCTTTATTATTTGGGTCAGAAATGACACACACACAGCATGTGGAAGGCTGACAGGTGGGTCCTAGTCCTGATCTGCCACGTTTGGTCACTGTGCTCAAATTCAACCTCTAAGATTTTGCTAAGGGTTCGATTACTTGCAGTTAAACACTGCAGCACTATAGACAGGGAGTTCCAGACTCCGAGGATGTCGTAAATAGCCAGAAGTGGCATTATCCCCGGCTGGCCCTTTCAAGTACGGAGTAAGGGTTGGGGAGGGTCATATGAGAAGTCGGGAACCTGCAGCCAGAGTGAGCTATGAGGGCTTGTTTGTCACCCCTGTGGGGGGTCTGTGTGTTTTGGTGGCAGGGAGGACAGGAGAGAAAGGCAAACAGCAGTGGGTACCACACTCTTAGGCGGGCTCACCGACGAAACATCTGGTTGGGACCCACAGATGGTGCTGCCCCCAGGAGGGGTTAAGCCTGGCTCTCAGCAAAGCTTCAGCCTCAAGTCTAACACCAAGGACTTGAAGCCACATTCCAGCAGGTGACCCACTTGTCAAGAGGCACGTTTGTGTGCATGTGAGAGTGTGTGCACACAGGTGCGTGCACCGCGCATGTGTATACATGCATCTGGAGGCCAAAAGCCAGCTTGGATGTCTTCCTCAACTGATTTCCACCCTTTTTTGGTATTTTGACAGTCTCTCACTGAACCTGGAGCTCACCAGTTCAACTAGTCCGAATGAAACACATTAATTTCCTCCCAGCCCCAAGAGGCACACGTTTTTTTGAGAGCAATAAGAATTCTTGTTTTTTTAAGACACAGTGGTTTGAACCTCCCCCGACAACCTACTCTGTCCCAGTCAACACAGAAGGCCTTGACCCAGCAGCCCAGTCCTTCCTCATAGCCCTCTTCAGACGGCCAACATGGTGTGGACGTGTCAACTGCTTTAGGGACTGTCCAAAGCAGGGGCTCTGATTTAAGTGGCTTTCTTTACACTCCAATGAGAACATCTGTCTAGGCTCTCTGGTTGGCTAGGGGGTACAGTGGCATAAACATAAAAGGTTGAGCTGTGCAGACCCCAATCAGCAGTGTCTCTCACTGCCAGTGTATGGTTTTGAAGTAGATCGTGGGGTTAGCTCTTCAGGGCATCCCTGCTTGCCTGTTATTAGCCTGGGAGCACCCATTCATTATGGTGAGATAAGCAAACTCAGGCGCCAGCCCAGACAAAGTTCCTCCAGGCCTGAGAAGGTGGGGAGAGCCACCCTATCCACATCCTCGAGAGAAATGAGCCCTGGGCTCCTGGCTGGGGGCTGTGCCCTAAGTTGAGCAAGGGCCTGCTGTACGTGGAGGTTGTCCTTCTGATGCGTTGCATTGGTGGGGCTAGGGAGGCCCGAAGGACTCAGAGACCCGGGACCAGTTTGGATCCGATGTCCAGAGACCTCAAAAGGCAGCGAGTCAGAGGCAATAGGATGGGCCACCTTCACGCTGCAGCCTGCCAGCCTTGCCCTCCCTCGAGTGCCAGGATCATTTATAAATAATCAGCTTACTCAGATGAGAGTCTTTGAGTAAGCAGTGCATCTCGACATGGCTTTGCATACGTGCCAAGGCTCCCAGGTACCAAAGGAGCATGGGGAATATGTCCTCTGAAACCTCCCTCTTGTCTGGTCCCTGCTCCGGCAGGATGGTCACTGTGGCACACACAAGAGAACACAAGAGTATCTGTTGTCTAATCCGGCTACACAGAGACGGCTCTCTCCCGCACCCTAGCTTTCTTCTTCCTACACAGTGTGCCAAAGCTTTGCCCACAGGACAGAGCCCTGGCTCTTCCTGTGGCCGGGCCGTGTCTCATTAGAAGATGGCTCATGGTTGCTGGTGGATATTCAGGCCTTGGGCAAGCTTGGAGGGACCAAAGTAGCTCCCGAGGGCCAGGACCGTCCTGCCCGGCTAAACTCTTGTCACTGCTGGGCTCCCAGAATCATGGCTGCAGAGGGTTGACAAGAAGGGGCTACCTCTAGTTGAGGCAGGAGAATAAGGCAGAGAGTGTGATCCCCAAAACCTTACACTCAGGCTATGAATTAGCATATGAAAGGTTCTGGCGGAGAGGGAGACTGGGACCCCATCTCCAAGAATGGCAGGTAACAGACAGAGCACTCCAGGAAAAGCCTGCCTGCTCTATGCAAATGCATTGGAAAACCTGCAGTGTAAAAGCCGGTCTTTTGCATGGCATTGTTGAACTGATAACCTTCTCCCCTGCTCCAACCCACTTCTTTCTTTGGAAATGCTCTCTCTTTGTTAAGAAAATGTCCCTGCTTCTACCAACGTTGTTCACACGTCTCTGTCCAAGTCCTTGCTTGGGAACACAGAAACCTTGAGATCCCAGTGGGTTCCTACTGAACCCAAACACCTGCAGTATCACAGTGGAATGGTCTTTCCCTGACCTTAGTGCCCATGGCCACCTAGAAGCAAGAAGCACTGCCCCTCCCCCACGGCCCTGCGGTCCCCCAGCAGATCTAGCTGAACAACCAAGATCAGGGCTCTAGAAGTGAGTGTGAGGGCTTCAGTCCCCTAGAAACAAAGCAAGGAACCAGGAGACAGGCACAGGAGGTGTACAGTGCAGCTTTACCTCACCAGTGGCCGTGTTATGAGGGCGGGTCATTCCATTGGCTCTGATCCAGCAGGGTTAGGGCTCCCAGGGCAGTGGGTATGCATCATCCCTGCCGAGTCCCGACCTTCAAGCTTTCTGTGTGTGTCCAACTGTGTCACTTCGAATTGTCTGTGTCAGGTGGCCCTTCCATATTCAGGCCTCATCCAGGGGACTTGCCTCACTGGGCTGCAAAGGCATCCATGTAAAAAGTTTTTGGCATGGCAGCACATGACTGTAATCTGGTGGAGTGCCAGAGCTCACTGTCCAGCTAGTCCAGCCAATCGGTGAGCTCCAGGTTGAACGAGAGACTCAAAAATAATAAGATGGAAAACTATTGGAGAAGATATGCATGAGTGCTCTCTCTCTCTCTCTCTCTCTCTCTCTCTCTCTCTGTCACACACACACACATAAACACACACACACACACACACACACACACACATACACACACACACACACACACACACACACACACACACACACAGAGTCCCCCAGAATGTGATTTGTAGAGGTGCAATGTCAAGGTAGAGAAATCAATGCCATTGAGGACTTCCTGCTCACAACAGAAGGGGCCAACCAGCACCCCACAGCACCAAAAGAGGTTGTCTGGTCAGGCAGAACAGGTACAGGGAGTCCTCATTGAGTTTCCCAGGGAAGGAAGAGAGAAGGCAGGCGTCTTGGTTACTTTTCTATTGTCGTGCCAAAACACCACTGACCGAGGCAACTTGTGGAAGAAAGGGTTTATTTGAGCTTCCAGTTCCAAAGGGATAAGAGGAAGCATGGCAGTAGGGAGGCATGGTGGCTGGACCATGCTGAGCGCTCACGTCTTAAACTCCAAGCACAAAGCAGAGAGAGAGAGAGAGAGAGAGAGAGAGAGAGAGAGAGAGAGAGAGAGAGAAAGCCCTGAGGAATCTCAAAGCCCAGCCCTAGTGACATAGTTCCTCCAGCAAGGCAACGTCTCCCAGACACACACACACCCCCAAAAAAAACCAGCACCACTAACAGGGAACCAAGTGTATCAAACACATGAGCCTATGCAGGACATCTCATTTCCGACTGCCGTAGTGGGGAATCCACGAAGATTTGCTGGCTTGAGGAAGTCTGGCGAGCTTGGAAGTCTTGTGGATTTTCTATTGGCCTTGGTCAGGTATGCAGGTGAGTGAAGGGGAAATGGGACTGACCACTGTGGACCCAGCCATTCCTTCACTCGGAGAGTCTACCAGCCCCGGGGGGATCAGCTGTCCTGGGGCGACTAGCCTGAGGTGACAGGTGTCAGACAGATGGAAGCAGAACTGAGGAAGTATGGTTAGAGCCCACCCATCAGCACATGGAACATTAGACTGTGCGTGTAAAATGCAGAGAGGCAGGGGTAGGCCAAGGGAGGTGACTCAGAATGTTGACAGTGCCACCCCTGAAGGGACGACATGCTGTCACTCCCTTCTGCCTCCTATGATGCTCTTAATGTGAATTCTATGTGAACGGAGAAGAATTATTTTTATACGGGAAGAAACAGTTTGACCCACATACATGGCTCCTAGGGGGCTGTGGCCTGGCCCAAGCCCCTGCACCTGGAGCCCCGCATCTACCCCATTTCAGGACGTGATTCAGGTGCTGTGTCTTACTCCACAGCACTCTAAGATGAGATGGGAGGAGAAGGGGGGGGGAGTACTGGGTAAGATTGGGCCATGAACAAGCCTAGGCTGCGCTGAAGACATTGCCCTGAGGACAAAGCTCCATGGTCAGGCTCAACCCAGCTGCCTCCTCAGCCTGTGTGAGAGGCTCTAGCCAGGACTCAGCCACTGTCCAAAGGGGGAGGTCCAGCGTGGAAGATTCAGGACAGACAGACCTGGAGTCCTATGCCTTCTCAGCACTCCTCACCAGAGAAAGTACTTTAGAACCCTCACTGAGTTCCCCCCGACAGGTGGCCAGGGTCTTGCTTCCCCAGAACTAATGCAGTTTCAGTTCTGAGGGTCCTATGATCCCAAAGGCCCAGTTCTCCCCGCATGGTCCCGAGTCATGAGTCATTCCCATGCCCCGTTGCCTCCTCATCCTGTGCTACTCATAGGTCTGAACTGACTGGATTCCGTCCTCTGGCTCCCACAGTCTCTGACAATCACAATTCACTGTGTCCACAGCTGCTACCTCTCAATGCTCAGAACACTGGTTATGTGTGGGGGTGGGGGGGGGTATTAGACAGATGGTCCACCCCAGCCACGTGTTACCCTCCCCCAAGGATATAGGTTGACCATTCTCCTTTCTAGCTTGTAGACTGCCTGCAGTGGGGGGACAGAGGGTCTGGCACGTGTGTTTGTATGTGTGTGCATGTGCATGTGCATGCATGTATGTGTGTGAAAATGTGTCTATGCTCCCACTGCATATGGTAGAAAGAGGAGAGGAGAGACGAGAGCTTGGGGATGGAGAGAATGACCAAGCTGATACCCACACATGGCCCAGGTACCTTCAGCCTCCAGAGTGTTTCTTGATTTAGTCATAATCCTTGAGACGTCAGTTAAATGGCCAAGAGGACTCCCCCCGGTGTGGAAACCACACACATTACATTGCTTAGAAAGTACAGAGAAACATAGAGTAGCTAATGAATTTGATTCACTGTAGATAGAGTCCATACATGTTCACAAACACACGCTAAAAACTATAATACCAGACATTGTAGTTAATGGATAATTAAGAAGGCAAATATTTAAAATCACTGTTTTTACCCTGTTTGTGCCCATGAGTGACACTCAGAATTGGTTATTGCAAAGATAATGGCTTCCTGCCTGAAGGAGAAGTTTCTCGAATATTCTACAAGTCAAGAAGGCATTTGAGAGGAAGGAGCCAGCGTTGGCTTCAAGAAACGCGTTTTTACAGTTTCCTACAACTGCTTAAATTCCCTCCCTTGAACCAACAGCCAGCTCTGTCCTTTGTCCAGTGTTCACGCTGGTCTGATTGTTCAAGCAGAGGCCACACCTCCACAGTAAGCGCTCATAACCATGCCCCCAAATTTCACCTTTACAGTTCCCCCTAGAGTATAAAATAACACCTCAGAAGTCAGGAGAGCAGCAGCCTGTATTTTGTGCAATGTAGGGGATGAAGTCAAGTTTCAAGCATGCTAGCTAAGAGTCTTGCGTTGAGCTGCACCCAAGCCCCGGAGCCAGTCTTGACACCTCAAGCCCAAAGCTTGCCAACATCATCTCCGTTTCCCCCCAAAGGGTGAGAGGGATCACTCTCTTATCTCCATCCTTTGCTCAAGATGGTGGTCCTCAGCAAGGCTCCTGGAGTCTGTCAGCACGAGCCGCATAGCCAGATACTGAGATCGGCCAACCCTCCCCCATGGAGTCCACCTGGGATGCATCGTGGCTGATGGCGGAAGGCTTAGCTGCTCTGCATCCTCCCATCTCAGACTCAGAGGATAAGCTGCCGTGTGGCCTCTGTGCAGGACGCTGTCCAGCTCCGGAGGTCCTGGGGGCTTCCTCCACAAGCTCAGCCCCAGCTCCCCTAAGAACAGAACAGCCTCACGGCAGAGGCTCCAAGGAACTCAGTTGCTCCTGCCAGCTACTACTTGCCCCAAAGTGCTTCATCCCTTCAAGAAGTACGTGGCTCCCAGCAGGCAGGTGCCAAGTTTAGGTTCCTGAATGGTCCTGTTGAGTAGTCGTGGGCCAGAAGGGGAAATGAGAGAGTTGGGAACGTTTCCTATCCTTTGGGTTTTTGTTTTTCTAACACAGCATAGTCAGTGACAGCTTCTGGGCCTCTGGAATATTCTGGCACCACTACTGAAGTCATTTTGGTTCAATGACGGGAGGTCAGTATGGTCCTGGAGGGGTCAAGAGTGGATCTGAACTGTGACGCTGTGATGAAGCCACCCTCTGCTGGAAACATACCTTTCCACTGCAGACCACGAGACTGCTGACACCTGAAGCCATCTTGGATCAATGATGGGAAGCCAGCATGGCTGAGCTGTCCTCGATGGGTGAGCTATGACTGGCAGCCTTATGGAGAGAACCCACCCATTCCTCTGCTGGGAATGTACCCTTCCACTGTAGATGTTGAGACCAGTCCAGGCAAGTCAGGCTTGGGTCTGCACTGTATAAGGAGGAGTTCTGGAACTCTGGGTATGTGTGTGCCTGCTCCCCTGGGTATGCTGGTGCCTTCCTCTGAGCCACCAGGCTCTGCCTGTGCTCCTGCTCACCTTCACACAAGTGACTGACTCCCTCGGGTCACTGCCACAGGGATCAGTCCTTGAACTGCTGGAAGCTACATTGCCGTTAGCCCTGGGAGTGCCCTCTTTTGTAGAACATCTTGGTAGCTCATTTGAATGCCAAGGGGACCCAAGGCATGGACCTTCAGACTCAGAGGGAGGCAGAAAGCAAGAAGTCAACTCAAAGTGGGGTCTTTAGTGGGGTCACGGCTGCCCTCCCTCCCTTTTCTTCTGATCCTGGGGGAGAGGTTCAGGCACAGAATTCTGAGGCATTCATGGAGGACGACTCAGAGACCTCAGAGGAGTAAGAACCCTGAGTATTTCTCTTGGTATCTATTTCTGGCCCAGTCACCACAGCTGAGAGGCAGGGCCACCTTTATCTAGCCTGGGCAATGTGCTTAGTTATAGTTCAGTCAATGGTTTTCAATATGGGTTTCACCCCAGCATCATAGCTGGCAACACCTGATCCCCAAGAGAAGGGGCACTGCACAGCCAATGAGATTTATAATGCCAGGCTGGTGACCACGGCCACCAGCATCCCTTGAAACCGGCCTCTAGTGTAAAGACAGGATTTTAGCTGTGTAGACTCCAAGGAGTCCCTTCCATGCATCGCCTCTCCTCATATAGTGTGGGTGACTTTGGGCAGCATCCAGGGTCCACTTCTAAAGCCAAAGGTCAAGCTGACCATAGGCAAAAGACATACTTTACATTTTTTAATGTCTTGGCTGACTTGGGAGACTTATCTCAAGATATGCGAAAGTTACACAAAATTCCCACACAAACGCAGTTGAGCAAGCCATCCCACTTGCCCTGGGGCATCATGGGTGCTCTGACGCTGTGACCGCTGGGCCCTTCAAGAGCTGCTTACTGACCCTAAGACAGATTCCACTTTCCACACTTCAGTCCTTCTCGGAACACGACGAGCTGCTGACAGATCCAAAATGTGCTCCGGGCTTTCTACCCAGACCGCTTGGCTCCTATGTGTCAGCCACCGGGTTCCCAAGAGGCTGTGGTGCCACTTTCCACCTAAAGTAGACAGATAAGGTCAGGGTTTTGCTGCCTGGGGTGAGGACCACCCAGGCAGCTTCCTGACCCATTTGCCATGGTCTGGGAGCCATCAGACTATCTCAGGAACATTCCACTTGGATTCCACCAAGGCCCAGAGTCCAGGCGTTGGCACATGAGGATGGAGTTGGTTTACCAGTTCCTCCCAGGGGCCCATGGCTGAGGGCCAGGAAGGAAGCGCCAGGGCTGGTTCCTAGGCTCCTGCAATGCCAGTGGGCATCACTGGCACCTCCTGACATGTCTGAGCAGGGAATTCCCATTTCCAGCTGGTACGCATGTCTTGGAAGAGACATTAAGTAGATAACTTCCCCCAGCAATGGTCTGATTGAGAATCCCCATGGTAGGGACTACTCATTCCCCCAACAAATCAGGCCTGGATTGTTAGACCATGCTTCTAGAGCATTCTCCAGTGTTCCCACCATCTCCCTCCCACTCAGAGCAACCAAGATAGAGGAAGAGCTAGAGGAGAGAGACCTGTGTGGTTAGAGACCCATGGGGGCAGCAGAGGGGGTCATGCACCTCCAAATCAAGCTAGTTTTCACCAAGTATCTGCCTCGAGTTCCCTCCGCACTGGGGAAACCTTTGGAAGGTGGACCCTGATGAAATGCACCTGGACTTCAGGGCGGGTCGGAGAGGGTGCTCTGGGCTGAAGGGGTGGCGGAGAGTCAGTGAACCCTTGAGAGACAGACCTACAGGGACTTCAAGGGAGACCAAGGAGGAGTGAGAAACGTGAGTGGAGATGTGGAAGTCTGCATCCAGGGCTGCTTCACAGGAAGGAGGAAGCGGAAATGAGAGAAAGAGAGGAAGCTTCAATGTGTTACAACAGGCCACAACACGTGCCCTGTACATATGACCAGACCAAAAGACTTGACCTGTACATATCCTCAACATGATGGGCACACGATTGGCCATAAATCATGTTCCTTCTGGTCTGTTTGGGTAGCCTAATTTTTCCTTCTGCCCTCCCAGACCCAAGGGCCTCTCCATCCACCCATGGAATCCAGAGGCCCTGTGGGAAAATGTGCAACTTCTTCCTCAGCCTCAGTCAGACACACAGTCCTCTTTACCCTCCCACAGGGCTGGGGACCAAGGACTTAAGCCACAGCCCTTAAGTGAGTTTTGAGGGCCCGGGCAGCTGACCCCCTTCCTCCTCCCCACCCTGTATCAGAATCAAGCACTTGTCTAGGGGAGTTCACACTGTTTCCTTCCAAATCCCACTCTGCAACACCAGTGGTGGGGGTGGGCACCTGAGGAGTGAGGAGAGGCTCCACTGAGATGCACCCAGGTCTGGAGACACTCCTCAGTGTCCTGTCAGCATTTAAAGAACACAACCAGAGCCCCGCAGTCCTGGGATCCTGGCTCCTCCGGTAGAGTGTGTCATGACTCCTAGGAGATGCTTTCTCGGGAGATATTACCAAGAAGGAGCAGCCACCGGACCCCACGGCTCTGTGATTCTTCTGGAATGTTCCGGAAAGAGACCTGATGGCAGGGAGCTGTCCCCCCGCCCAGAAAACTCCACTGACCTCTCTTAGCACCTGGTAGAGGCTGGAGAGAGCAGGCCTTAGACCTTTCTTCTTTGTCTTGTGTGCCTGTGTGGCTCACTCAGCAATGCCCACTGTGCCCTCCTGGTCTTCAGCACGGCCATGTGAGAGCCTGGGGTCTGGAGTGTCTCCTGAATTCTCACAAGCACCCTGTCTCTCAGAAGTGTTGGGTTAAGCCTAGGTTGGTCTCTCTGTGACATCCCCCGCCCCAGGTGCATGCTGGGATTTGTCTGTGTGGTATGGTGCCTTGAGGCTGAGCACCTCTTCATCCACTGCTCAGGGCCTCCTGCAACCTTCCTCCTCCTCAACATCTGCTTCCTTCCAGTTTCCTGGGGGCATGGAGATGATGAAAGTGGGGTTCAGGCGGAGGTGTGGAAGGGCTGTGGACACTCAGGAGACCCCCCTTCGAAATCCTTCTCCTCACGCCATCTAGAAAGAGCCGTGTTAGCTTTTGAAGGGCAGCGGTGTGTGAACACCACTTAAAGGATAACTTTGGATTATTTTCTTAATGGGAAAGCAAACATTCATGTCTTATACACCAAAGGGCCTGCTGGAGTGTGGGAATATTGACTCTCAGGGCGCTGGCCTCTGTGGCTGTGGGGCTCAGGCAGGGAGAGAGGGACTGCGGGCTTGCGGGCTGCCTTGCTTGACCACCACAAGCCAAACACTTGTTCCTTTGTCCCTGGGCCATGAAGGTTATGGCTGCGGCTGGGGCTGGGGCTGGGGCTGGGGCTGGGGCTGGGGCCTGGGCCATGAGCTACCTACCAGTCCTGCTTTCCTGTGAACAGCAAAAAATGCCGGGTGTGTAGTGCTAGCGTCGGTTCAGGTTTTTAAGTAGATCCATCCTGACCGACACTTCCCTGGTTAGAAACAGGATGTCAGGTGGAATGGGGGCAAGTCCTTCCTCTCCGACGCTGACATCTTGGCTGTGCCAGAGACGTAAATCCCTGCTTGGAGGGCTATGAAGATGGCCCAGTTGATAAAGTGCTTGCCTTACAAGCACAGGGGCCTGAGTGCCATCCCCACACTCCCTGTGAAAAAGGCTCGGTGTAGTGCATGCATTTGCAATCCCAGCCCTGGAGAGGTGGAGACAGACGAGGCCCTGGGACTTGCTGGCCAGCCGGCCTCGCCTACTTGGTGAACTTCAGGTCAATAAGAGACGCTGTCTCAATAAAGTAGAGTGGACAATGCCTGAGGTTGTCCTCTGACTTCTACATGTATATGCACACAAGTGAACTCGTACCAGCACACATGTATACTGGAATACACACACACACACACACACACACACACACACACACACACACACACCATATTGCCTGTGCCCTGCTCTGCAGCCTCATTCCTATGTATATATGAAGTCCACCCTATAGTCCCTATCGGGAGCATCATTCAGTGGCCCTTTGGTGGACACAGCCTGCACCAGTTATTTAGATTATGGCAGCATAGCATTACACGCAACAAAAAAGCACATGGTAGCCTAGGGGTATGGCAGAAGAAGCAGGAGCCCATGGTAAGAACAGGGCCACCGAGGAGCTGTCGCCCAGGGTCATGCTGGCATCGGGAGGCTGAGGGTTCATTCTCCATCCTTGCAGCCCTGCGTGTGTAAGATCCGCTACACACCACGTTGCCCATCACAGCTGCCACTTGATGAGGCAAGTGGCCAGAATGTGTTCTCTTCCCACCAGGGTGGCCCACTGGTCACCCTCACCCTGTTCTGTGCTTGCGTGTCCACCTGGCCTGTCATAGTAAAGACATCTTGGAGATCATGTCAACAACCTTAGCTTTGTTCTGTCCACCCACCTGGACCTGCCCCATCCTAGAGCAGCTAATCTCCCCACAGCCACCCCACCCTCTGGCCTTTCTCAGCTTCTGGAGATGCTGCTGTTGCAGATTCACACACACAGGCGAAGATGCGGGGACTCTGGGCCTGACACATAGCATGGATGCTCATGAGCAGACGCTTACATGTGGATATACCAATGTGTGTATTATGTATTATGCTCATTATGTGCCTGCACGGGTGTGCACACTATGAACATATGTGTGCATGGGTAGTTATACAGACCATGAACCCAGGTATGTGCTATGCTCACATGTACCATATGTACACTTGTGCTCTTCTGTGGATCTCATGTGTGGATATGTGTATGCGTATACACGTATGAATAAAAGTCCTCCCATTTAAGGAAGCATGGCATGCTCCAGAGGCTGGCAGAATTTTTGGGCCATGTGTGGCTCTTCTTAGGGTGACTGAGGCTCTCATGCCTGCCCCCATTCAGTGGTACCTGGAAAGTGCCTGGTGTCCTGACGCTCATTCACCCTTATTCACCCTCATGAACTCATTAACGTGTTCCTCCCGGATTGCAGCAGGTGTGCATGTGACGACAGGCTCAGGAGTCTTCTGATGGGGCATAGCAGCTCCTCAGAGGCCAAGAAAGGCTGGCTGGCCACTGCAGCTCAGCTGAACGCAATGCTGCACCCTCCTTATAGCCCGTGGGTCATCCTCACGCCCTCTGGGTTTGTTCATCCACCTGGCCTTCTCTCCTTCCAAGTCCCCGGTGGTCAGAGCCAAAGGACCCCAGTGCCACTCGGGACAGGGCAAGGGGCAGGAGGAGGCCAGCAGGCAGGACGTGTGGCTCCCAAGGCAGCTGTCTCTCCTTGACCTTCGGAGCCCCACACGCCACGCTGGCCGCCCTTTAAAGAGCAGCTGATTCTCTCAAACGCTACCCGGCTCTGGAGCCCACATGCCCTCCCTCCGTGGACCGCAGGCTGCCAGCTGAGTGGCGGGTGGCAGCTGCTCTGAGCTCGAAGCTTTTGATTTGCGTCAGTGCCTAGCTGGCCAGGAGGGGCCTGCACGGCGGCGGGTGCTTGGCAGCTGCAGAGAGTCACAGTGACATCACGGTTCTCAGGGCCCAGGCAGGCATCCCAGGGGGACAGGCTGCATGGTCAATGGAGTACAAGCTGCCGAGCCCTCACCCCTCTCCCCACGGAGCTGGGCTTTGAAGGCAGTTTCCATGATGCACATGCCATGGAGGTCAAGCCCCCAGAGGCGGGACGGAAGTAGATTATCCCTCCCCCATTGGGCTCCCTTTGGCTCCCAGAGCCGCCGGCTTGCCACTCTGTGGGCCACCCGGTCATGGAGAACTTCTGCTAATTGAGGGCCTCTGTAGGAACCCTCGCCACTCCAGCAAACCTGCAATTTCACAGAGATAAAAGGATCCTCAAAGGGCCCCAGTGAGAGCCCCAACGGCTGCAAGAAGGGGTCAGAAGGAGGGGGCATTGTCGTCTCTTCCCTGGTGTGCCACAGAGGCTGTGCCAGAGCCCAGCCTTTTCCTGGGTGGAAAGAGCCAGGCAGTAGTGGAGCTGGGTAAACCTACATGTGTCCCCTCCCGGCCCCTCTCTTTGTTACTGATGCCTCCTGCTCAGGGCAGGAGCAACTGTGAGTCACTTCAAAGACGGGTTGGTTTATCCTTACAAAGACTTTCTGGGAAGGCGCCCGCCCGCCCCGCAGCCTGCTCTCAAAGAAATGAGACTGGTTGTCACCATGGTCACCCAGCCCAACCCCCTCCTGTCAGCAAGATGCTCCAGCTCCTGGCAGTAATTACTCCTGGTGGGGCTGGCCACAACCCTTCCGCTAGTGTCTAGAAGGCCCCCTCCGCTCCTAAGCCAAAGCCCTTTTTGCACACAACTTGCACCTCCATTCACCTGCACAAATGCTTCCTCCCCCAGACAGAACACTCCGAGACTACTGTACTCTCAGAGCTCCCAGCGTCCTGCTTTACCGTTCCTACTGGCCTCTGCATGCTCAGTGAGTCCTGGGATGAGCGTGGCGTGGGTGGCAGGTCGTGACTACAATGGACTTGTGGTCAGACCACTGGTCACCCCTGCTGGGTTTGCAGACTAAGGGACATTGGCTGTGGAGGTGACACAGGCCCTGGTTCTTCATACCTTGCTGAAGGCTCCTTAACAACCTGTGTCCAAGTCGATTTTTTTTTCTCACTCCCAAAGGTAACTTATTACCGTCTTCTCTCCCAGGGAATTCAAGAATCCAGAAAATGGGTGTTTCCAGAAACCCCATTCCAGCCACGGGGGTTTGGGTCCACAGGGAAGCAGTTAAAGGGCCTTGTATCCTCACCTTGAGAGTTCAGACCTTTTGCCCAGGACCCGTCAGCCTAGGGGACAGGAAGCTGGCGTTAGAGCCTGTGGTGGTGATGACAGACGGCGTCTGATTTGAATGGAGCTGTGGTTTGGAGAACAGCAGGGCCACACTGTGTTCTTTCCCTACCAAGCAACTGTGTGGATCTCATTTCTGAGTGTCTGGGACCTTCCCTCACCCACCCCCCTGGGCTTCTCTGTGGCTGACAGGCTGTATGCTGAGTCACCGGTGTGTCCCTAACTTGGAGCCTCTCAGAGGATTTGTTTCCTGTGGCCGATGTGACAAAGCACAGCGGACTGGGTGGCTTTAACCACAGACATTCACTGTCTCGGAGATCTGGAGGTCAGAAGTTCAAGGTTGAGGTGTGGGCAGGCAGCTGCCCAAAGGTCTGAGGGCAGTTGGTGACCTGCTTCTCCTGACCACTGGTGCTTGGCCCCTGACTCATCACCTGGCTTTCCCATCTGTCTGTGCCGGCATCTCCCACTCCGTCTCTGGTAATGGTCACAGTGGTTGCCTTTAAGGCCCACCCTCATCCAGGGCCACCTCATCTCTAGAGCCTCACCCCAGATGCAGCTGCAAGACCCTTCTTCCAAACACAGTCCCACTCACCGGTTCCCCAGGGACAGACTTGGAGACTCCCATTCAGTCCCTTAGGGATTCACAGGAGAGTGCTTTCCCATCTCAACCAAGTTTCTCTCATAGACCCAACCAAGTGCCACAGTGAACAGATAGCAAACAGAGAACCAATTGGGACAGAGCCAGGACTATAGCCCAGGTCATGTGCCCTTAATGTTCCTGTGCGTAGAACATCATTGGGATGGAGTGGGGATGTTGGGGAAAGGAGGTCTCCTGGGTACTACTGAGCTCCAGCTTGAGGGGACTCTCCTTTTGTGGTCTGATTCACAGCCTGACCCCTGCCCCGCCCCCACTTACCAACCCTGTGACCTCTACACAGGTTCACCTCACAGACATGTGGCTGGCCACCAGCTAGTGACTGTCTGGCTCCTCCTGGCCTGTAGCTAGCTGTATGTGGCCACCCACCCTGGCATGAACCTGACCTCCAGCCACCAGGGATAGAGCCATGTGTCAGATGCCAAGGAGGCCTTGTGACACGCCAGGGCTCTGAGGCAGGCAGAGCCAGTTTGTGTGGCCAGTCAGCTGCACTTAGGTCACAGACTGGGCCACACAGAGTTGGAAGGAAACTCCAGACTTCCAGCCCAAGCACAAGGCAGACCCCTCCGCCTTTCCCATCGATTCCTACTGGGGTCAGTGTCCTTACTGTAAGAGTGAAGCCACTAAAGTCCCCACGGGCCAGGTTGCGATGGGTGACTTGTGGCACAGACCCTCTGAGAGCAGAAAAGTGACCCAGCAAGGACCAAGTAGGAAGAATCCCTGCCCACAAATAGTCACACATGTGCCAACTGTCTACCAAGATGGGAGAGCCTGGAGCTTGGTGCCAGTTCTCTGGGTCTTAGAGCTTCCAAGAGGCCAGTCTTGACTCCAGCCTTTGGGGTACTGGCTTCAGAGAGGGGAGCCCATGGGCTGTAAGAGATCATCAGACAGGCTACCTACCACTCATGGAGGTGGATGCCTGGGGGTCCCCTCCTCCCTGGCTTCTCTTCCTGCAGCAGGGGCCCTTGGCTGAGGTGTGAAACAAGTGTCCCTGATCGGGAGTAAAATGACAGATGGACATGCTGCTACCCCTATGCTCCTGGACACCCGGGAAGGGGTTCTTAGTGGTTCCCATGGTTCTAAGACACCCATAGGAGAGACAGCAGGAACTGATTGGAAAAAAAGGCCAGGGCAGTGGGACAGATGGTACTTCTACCAACCTGGGCCTTCCAGTCACAGGGAGGAAGGGAATGGAATTGCAAGCAGAGGTAGGGCCATCCCTTCTGGAATCCCAAGGTTCCAGAACTGCCTTCTGTGTTTGAGCAGGTGAGCAGGGTGATGAATGACCAGGGATTGAGGACGTCACTCTGGAAGAGGCTGTACCGTTGTGTATACCCAGGATCTACGCCCATCTCTGCCCTGGACACAGGGTCACAATGAGACAGAGCACCTGCGTGGTTGCAGCTCTGAGGATTTTCAGGCTAACAAGGTCTACAGCGTCCTTCCCTGTGACTCATGCTGTGACTTCGTCTGCAGTTTGCTGAGTTCTAAGACCTGAGTTCTTCTCCAGACGGCTTCCTGGCTTGAGTTCACGGCCGGGGCCACGGCTCCCGCTGGAGTCCTATGACCACATTTCTTTCCATCCCTCCAATGTGTAAGCATGGAAGGCAGATCTTCCTGTTTAAGCTCTGGGTAGTCTTATCCTCTCTGGCTTGTCCGAGGCCTCCATCAGTGCCTCAAGCTGTGGCCGTGAATGTATCACTCTTCCTCAACATGGCCTCTCCAGGAAGAGTGGGAGACGGTTCTAGCGGTCCCATCAGTATTTAGAGTCATTCTTCTAGAAAGCCTATGGCTCTTAGGTGGTGGACGGCAAAGGGGCAAGGCTCCAGCATGGCAACACAGTGGGTGGAGGTGTGGAGACCTCACCACACACCTTCCAGGACCACGCTCTCCTATTTAAGATCTGTTTCCAGTGGGATTCTTCCCTTGGCAGGATGAAGTAGGGCCTCACTTGGTGTGGCTGATGGCTTCGTAGGGAGCCCCAGTGACCTGGTGCAGTGTTTGCAGCCACAGTCCTCCACAGCCAACGGCTGCTCCATCAGATAGTACCTTCAGCCCTGCAGACTGCCTCACACAGCTTGTGGATACATGGCTAAGAACTTCCTGCAGTACTCTGCCCTGCCCAGGCCTCAAGGGAGAGGTGTCTCAAGCTGTTGAGGCCCAGCGCGCAGAGGACTCTGCACAGTGGCCATTTGGAGGGACACTGGAGGAGGTAAAGCTGTAGGGACTTCCCCGTCCCCTTCCTGGAAAGTCACTTTTCAGTCCAGGGTATCCCAGACCCTGGAGCTGTTGCCTTCTGTGAGGGTTAACTGATCTGACCAAGGCCTTCAATGGGCTCTGTCTTAGTCAGGGTTTCTATTGCTGTGAAGAGACACCATGACTATGGCAACTCGTATAAAGGAAAATATTTATTGGAGTGATTTACAGTTTCAGAGGTTTAGTCCATTGTCATCCTGGAGGATAGCATGGTGGCATGTGCAGACAGACATGGTAGCTGAGAGGTCTGCATCTGGATCCATGGGCAGCATGAAGAAGAGAGACACTGTGCCTGGCTTGAGCATTTGAAACCCCTAAGCCCACCCCCAGTGGCACACTTCCTCCAACAAGGCCACACCTCCTAATCCCTGTCAAGTAGTGCCACTCCCTAATGACCAAGCATTCCAATATATGAGCCTAGGGAGGCTGTTCCTATTCAAACACCACAGGCTCCCAACTGTACTTGTGGTTCAGTCCTCAGAGGTATGTGTTCCTGTCCGTTATCCTGCATCACAGGGGAGGAGACTCAGGAAACTGTACCTGGCAATCAGCTCACAACTCTGGCCCACAGTGGGGGCCAAGGACCACAGTCCTTCTGTGGGACCCAAGATCACAGTCCCTCTGAGTTCCCTGGCCATCCCTCCTGCCCACATTGCTGCTACATGCCAAGAGATGTTGGGGGTTGAACTGTACCCCCTAAATGGATATGTTCACTGGCACTTGTGAATGCAAAACTATGAAGATCCTAAGAGTGTTAAGTTAAGATGAATTTATTGTATTAGTGTGGCTGACGCCACTGAGGAGGATGGGTTAGGACACACGCACAGACACAGGGAGCCTTTATGTGATGGTGGAGGTAGGAGTCGGAGAGGAGCTTCTGGAAGCTAAGAAGCCCCGGGCACCGTTGGTGATCATCTAGGCCTGGAGCAGATGCCTGTTCAGAGCTCCAGAAGGACTCAGCCCTGTAGCACCTTGACTTTGGAACCCTGGACCCAGGACTGTGAGCAAAGTGTTTTCAATTTATTTAAACTCTGGCTTGGAAGACTCCGTTACAGATGGAAACCAGCACAGTCAGGAACTGAGGAAGCAGCCAGGTGCCTTCAGCAAGGGACCCACCCCTCCTTGGTCCCAGGTGGACGTGGCAGGGTGAGAGGCCTCACTCCTCTGCTGGTTGTGCCCATTCTCTGCTCTCTTGACCTCCTCAGACAATGCCTCCCCACCCCTCACTTGTCCAGCATGGGCCTTCAGCTCAATACCTCTGCTCTGTACCCACCTCTCCTATACGTCTTCCACATCTTGACCCCTAAAGAAAGCAGCCACCTTCCTGCTGGAGAGGGGGTGTGGGTAGCCTAGGGTGGGTAGAATCAATGGCACCACCCACCTGTAAACCCCCTAAGGCAAGGGCAAAGCCAGGAAGCCCTAGTTACAGCCACATGTTTACACCCAGGTCTTCCTGGGAGAGACACTGAGCCAGCTCCCCTCCGTCTCTAAGGATCCTTCACAACTCACCATCTGTTCATCCTACAGTCTCCCTTGAAGCCTGTTGAACGCTTGCCCCATCCACACGAATGGACTGAGCCAGTGTCCTGTGATTTGTCAGCTCTCTATCTGGGATGAAGGTCCTGTCCCGGCCTTCACTGAGGTTGCATTGGACTGAGCCCTGTGTACATAGCCTCACTCATTGACCTTGGCGGCGGGGTGTGTGTGTGTGTATGTGTGTGTGTGTGTGTGTGTGCAGGTCTCACATTCTTGACCATCAATCAACTGGACAACTCCAGGTTCAGGTGGCTGGTGCCACATCTGGGGAAGACAGAGCAGAGAAGCCATTGCACATGATTGGATTTCCTGTCCCTGCTGTGGCAAAGGCCCACAGACCTGAAGGCTTAAAGCACAGATTTATCGTCCAGTGGTTCTGGGGAGTCAGGGTCTGACCCAGATTCCACTGGTTAAGGTCAAGGTGTTACAGGACTTCTCTCCTCCTGAGGCTCCAGGGAGTCTGTCTCCATGCCTCTCCTGGTCTGCCTCCAAGCCTCTGGAGGCCATACACCCCTCCACTCATCTTCTCTGGGCAGGGTCAGCTGTAGGCAGCCCATCTCTCTAATGCGGTACCCCCCACCACTCTCCCGCTTCCCATCTAGCAGATCCTGTGTGTGTACCCCAGACCTCCACAGACAAGCCAATAACCCCCCACCCCCACCTCACCTCCAGCAAGACACCGGTCCTCGCAACCTTCCTTCCCTGTATAGGGTAAAAAAACCACAAGCTCTAGGAAGTGGAAGAGTCATCTTTGGGAGACCATTCCACCAACCACACTCAGCCCCTCTGGGGACTCTGTATTTGTCACCTGTGTGTGCCTTGACAGTGACACTGAGCTCCTTCACCGACCCTTTCCTCCACTTACTCACCTTGTCCATGGCGCCAGGCCTGGGGCCCAGGAGGATCAGGTGGCCAGAGACACAAGCTATCCATTGTGTTTGTGCGGGTGGGTCCCACAGGGCCTGGCAGGCCAGCACCAGCATCCTCCCATTGGTTAAAAAAAAAAGGCCTTTGTGCAGGCAGCAGGTCCCCACCCTGCTCCACATGAGCCAAGACTGGTTACCAGCCTCCCTGTTCACAGGCAGGGTGACTGTGTGGCTCGTCATTCGGTGTCACCAGTATTGCGTGGCAGATAGCTCAGACCTGCAGGAGACCAACAGACCCACCTGCTGAGGACCAGTCCTTCATGGCTACAATATTGGTGAAGTCATAGGGAAATGACACATGGGAAGACAGTGATGCTGGCCTGCCAGGCCCTGTGGCTGTCCTGTGAGCACTTGGGACACCTTCCGAATCTCTTGGGTAAAGAAATGGCCCCTGTGGAGAAAATGTACCCAGAAGAGGGTGAGCTGCCCCAGGGGGCACTGACAGCCTGGTGGCCAGCAGGTGCTTGAATTGGCTGATGCTCTCACTGTGGAAAAGATTAAGGACAGGAGGGAGGAGGTGGCCAGGAAACAGCAGTGAACATTAGAGGCCAGAGCCATGACAAAGGTCGGAGTCTAGAAGGCACGGGGTCCCAAGAGATATGGGAGCCATTAGGACCTCAGAGAAGGAGCAGCTGCATTGCACCATCCCTGGCACCATCCCTGGGGGTCCTACACCTAAAGTCAACGTTCCATTTCCAGCCAGTCCCAGGGAGTCCACATGCACCCTGGCTTGGAACACGCCCCCTGGACCAGGGGCCTGCTGATGCTGTTCGTCAAGGCATCTATCTCAAAGGCTCGAGATTGGGGACACTCTCGAGAAGAGACTGTGAACGATAGTGACAACGTCCCACTCATGCAGTCGCAGGACCCTGGCTCCTACAGACCCTCCTGAGGAAGATGCCTCCCTCAGGCGCCCCGTGTTAGATCGCAGGGTAGGAGAGGCCAGTTCAGAGTCCTGCTGGCTCCTTTGTGTTCTGTTTCTTCGGAAGGTCATAGCAGAGCCACCGACAACCAACCGGAGCTGAGGCTGCTTGGCGTCCTGGCTAAGGAGACTCCAACACTGTCCCCAGGGCCAGGGTCAGGGTGGAAGGGAAGGAGGAAACAAGGGAGCTACTTTTGTGAAAAGAGGGCTGGGTGGGGGCACAGGAAGGGCAGGGGAGGAAAGCAGGAAGGAGGGTGGGGAGGGCGGCCCTGATGGAAAGTGCCCGAGGCCCCGAGGACAGAGGCCCTGCTTTGACCTGAGGTAGAGGCAGGGGGAGCCTTCTGTACACCTCCCACAAGGCTCAGACACCAGCCTCCTGCAGCCCTTCACGGAGCCAGGCCAGGAAAGGCCTCTGTAGGCTAGACCTCCAGTGGAGGGTGGGCCCCCATTCCCACCTCATCTACCTGCAGCCTTATTTCAATCCTGTGGAACATTCCACAGGCTGGACACTCTGGGCATAAATGCCACCAGTGGCTGAGGCAATGCCAGTCTTGTACAGGAGCTGCTGGGTCTCCCGACTGTGAGCACTGTTCCTGGAGCCATTCCAAGAGTAGACGGGAACAGGTAGCCCATGCAGAGGGCTTTGGACAGACCAACTCATGAGAAGGGCTTTATGGATTGGAGCCAGGCTGTGGGGACACTAACCCTCCAAAGACATCAGGGCATCTGTGGGAGATGAGACCACACCTGGGGTCAAAGGGCAAAGGAGGGAAGGGTAGGAGGAAGGGCCATGGGAGGAGCCCTCGAGTGGGGTCTTCTGGAAAGGCAGCAAGGCAGGGACAGTGAAGGAAGGACAGATTTCTCCCATGACAGACTCCCATCCAAGTCATTCCTGCCTCGGATGCTCTTCTCTGCCTCCAAATGGCTGAAATCCCACGCAGAAGCCCCAAGTGAGGGGTCTGGTGTGATACTCACCGACCTGGCAGGGCAGTTTTCTAGTGCATAGTACAGACAACACAAAGAAGACAGACAGACAAAGATCCAGTTGTTACCCCTGTTGCTGTCATGGTGGTTGACGGTAGTTGGTGGTGCAGATGGTGATGGTCCTGGCCATGGTTTTGGCGACAGTGACAGTGATATTTGGGGTGGTGACAGTGATGGCAATGGTCATGGTGGTCATGTTCATAGGTTTAGTGGTCATGAAGGTGCTCATGTTGGGAATAGTGGTCATGGTGGTGGTGACAATATGGTGGTGAGGGAGGTGATGGTGGTCGTGTTCTTTGGTTTGGTGGTAGTGGTGGCGATGATGTTGAGGTTGGCAACGGTAGAGATGGCGGCGAGGACAGTGATATGGTGCTGATGTTGGTGATAGTGGTGAAGGTGGTGATGACAGTGATACGGCAGTGATGGTGGTCATTACACTAGTTTTGGTGGTGGCTGGTGTCGGTCATGGTGATGGTGGCGATGGGAGTGAAATGATGGTGATGGCACTCATGTTCTTGGTCTTGGTGGTGGTCATGATGTTCACAGTCACAGTTTCAGTGGTCGTGGTGACTACACCACCATGGCAGGTAATGAAACTGTCATTTTCTGAAGAGCCCGGACTATCCCACAGCATTTTGCTCTCTGCTTCAGACCACTTATTCATCTTGGAAGCACTGGACAAACCCTGGGTCCCCTCTGTCCACACTGAGCTGTTGAGCAATGTCACTAGGCACAGGAAATCACCCCTGGCCAGGATGAGTCCTGCTGGCCATTAACTCACCACCCAGCTACTGTTTACCCACACTGCTGTGCATCTTACCCTCCTTAGATGGCTGGCCACAGGTCATGCATCCCATGGCAGGCTCCAGTGCCCAACACCGACCCTTCCTAGTCCAGGTCACTTATTTCCCAAGGCCTTCGTGGGCCACCCATGGGAAGTTTGCTTCTGGGAGCTAGTGTTGCCCAGGATTCCTCTTCATTCCTCTACCCAGGTACCTGCCCACCCAGCAAAGTTTTCTTTCTCCTTCTCAGGCCTCCAGCAAGTCCCCCCTCCTCTCTGTCATGAGAAACTTGGCTGGCTCCGGGAGGAGAAGACATATTGGCATTTCAGAAAGAAAGCTGTTGGCTGCCGGCTGCTGGCCACAAACCCATACCTTCCTGGCCTCTAAGCATACACTGTCTGCACTTTGGCAGAGGACAGGTAGGTGTATTCAGTTCAAGTTTACAAAATAGAGGAGTCTGACCCTACATGGTTTATGCATGAATTCACTCCATTGCTCTTTATTTATTTTCCTTTTTTTGCTGGGGATTTGGCCAGGAGCATGCCAGGCAAACACTCTACCATCTGAGTTAGGCCCAGCTCCTTCCTCTGTCACTCTTCAAACCAGACTTGCCTATAAGCACACGTGTGTAAATATACTGCATACACACTGCACCATCACATAACACACTCACACAAGCATGCATGTACATATAACATGCACAGCCATACGTCATACATAAGCCACATACATATTCTCATATGCCTAACACACATGAACTCATTGATACCACACACACTCATTCATGACACAGTACCCCTGTATGCACATAACACTCACGCACATACCTACATTCGACATGCTCAAACATGCTCTTGAACATACACACACATACACACACACACACCATGTACACAAACAGCCCACTCACTTTTACACATATGCAAAAAAGTCATGAGCATACAAGAGCATGCCTGCACATACATTCAGAAAGCACACAAAACATGCCCATACCATAGAGTATACACTACACCCACACATACCAGCGTCTTTTCATCTGGGATTTTATGTGGGAGTTCCCACATTGGTACTGGCCAAAAAGAGGCTGCCCACCATTATTCTTCCTGCCTCCTGGACCTTGACCACAGAAGCAGACCTGCTTTCAATCCGTGTCCCAGTGGTTCATGGATGGGTGTGACAGGCTCCTGGGGCAAAGGAAGGCTGCTGTGACCACCTAGGCTGCCCGACCCTCAGGAGGGTTCCAAACAGGCCTGGACTCCTGAAGTCCAGCTATGAGAAAGGCTGTTTAGGGGAAGGGTGAGTGTAAAGAGTATGCACAGGACTTTTCTACAGCCCTGGAGAGCCAAAGACACTTTGTCACCACAGGGGACTCTTCACCTTCAGCCCCACCTTCCCCAAGACTCCAGAATTGCCCACCCAAATGTTTTTCTTTTTTATTGAGGACTGGATCTCAAGCATCCCAGGCAAGGACTCTACCAACTGAACTATCCCCACCTCCAGTTCCCCAGCCGCTCTTCTTGCTCTGCTTGGTGTCCAACAGCATCTCCAAGGAGACACATTTAACTTCCCCCGCGGTACATGCTGTGGCTGCTGCATGTTGCTCAATGTCAAGCTATGTTCTCCTGCTTCCCAGGAGACCCTTTTAGTTTCAGCATCCAAATGCATCAGAGCTTGAGTCCCTCCCCACCCAGCACTGGACTCCTGCAGGTTTCTGCTGCAGCCTCCACAGCAGGAGAACAGAGAGCATCTGCAGAGGGCTCTGCTCTCAGCCATGCCATGCCGGCTGCCTCTGGCCCAGCAGGTGCCCCTCAGCCAGTGCAGTAGGACCTTGACCGCGGCTCCCAGGACTCTCCGCCAGAATCCTTTTACAACAGTAATGATGCAGTCACTTCCACAGTCCCCTTCTGTTCCTTTCCTACCTCCTTGGGGACGTACACCCCAGAAAGGTGCCAGCCTCCACCGGATATGCTAATGAAGGGCAGGGAGTTGGAGGAAGACAGGAAGAGGAGGAAGAAGAGGACGAAAGGGAAGCGGGGGAAGGAGAGGACTTGGTAAATGTTTTGCTAAGGGAGTGAGTGAATGGAACACAGCTCTGCAGCCCTGTGAGGTCCCGAAAACACAGAAACCAGGGAAGGAACTGCAAAGGAGAAGACAGCCCTGCCTCACCGTGAAGAGGACTTCTCAGGCTGGCAAACCCGTTCCTTCCTCTCAGATCCCTCTGAGGACCCTGAGCCTCTACCAGGTTCATGAGCAGCTGAGCTGCCAGGCAGACATTAGCAGAGGCGGTGCTGGGGGGAGGGAGTGGGGGGAGGGAAGTGGGGGGAGGGAAGTGGAGGGGTGCGCACAGCCTGTCACTGCAGCTGCTTTATGCCAAATGCCTGGAATTCTGGAGTCCCTCCCACCCAGCAAGCAGGGCCAGCTGAAGGCTGGCCCCCTTGAGCTGGCTGCCAAAAGGGTCTATCTGCCTGCAAGCTCTGCCTCTCAGCTTTACTCAGAAGCCCAGAGTGCAGGTCAGTCAGCGTGAGTTCTGTGTTTAGGAGGCCCCTCCCACCCATGCTTGCAGTGAGGCAACCTGACCCGGCATCCCCCATCATCACATGCTCCCCCCTCCACCTCCCACCCCCACAAGCCACCCGAAGAGTCACAAGGCAGAGTTTCCATTAGCGTCAAACGTACGTGGATGTTGGTCCTAAAACCGGTGGGAATGCGAGGGAAGAGGACAGTTTTAGAAAATTCACATGCCTGGGGTCACATGGTGACCAAAGACGCAGCATCCCCCAGCATGAGGTGAATGGTCCTTAGGGTGTGGACTCTGCACTTGTGTGTCGTGTTCCCCCCACCCCATCGCATAGCCACTTCAAGGAGGGGTGGTGGTGGTGGCAGATGCTCACCCCCAAATAAGATATTCTACCTGCAAGGTGCGGGACTGGAGGGTTCAATGGTCTCCAGGCCTGAAAAGCCTGTTTGAGTCCTGCCCCACACGTGCTCCCAAGGCTGTGTGTCACCTGCCAAAGCAATCTTCAAGGAGTTGGGCATGTGCCCCAAGTTCAAACACTCCATATTGCCCAAGGTTTTCCTGGACGATCAGTAGAATCACCAGAGCCCCTCAAGTTCAAGGAGGGCCCTATCCAAGGGTTCCTGGGTCATTTCTGCTGAAAATCTAGCCACCACAGGAAACAGCAAGTTTAGGGAATAAATAAATGCATTGGCTCTCGGTGAGTGCTCAGGGGCTCTGTGTTCCAGGGTCCAGCCACAGCCGGGTTCACTATGGAGCTCAGGCACCTGGAGTGATAGGGTGGAGCTCAAGAAGACTTGAGGAATGGGGAAACTCACAATCCCAGCCAGCTCTCTAGCCCAGGTGTGGCTGGTCAGTGTGAATAAGCCACCTTCTTCTCCACCTCCCCCAGTGGGAAATCAGGGAGGGCACTATTGCAGGGACACCCTCTTCGAGCTATTCCCCACTGTTGGTGTTCCTACAAAAACAAAACCAAACAAACAAACAAATCACGGATGGCTGGAAGTGAAGGCAGAGGAAGTTCGCCTCCGGGATTCTCTGTTATCCGGAGAATGGGATTGGTAGGAGAACTCAAGTGTGTCTGCAGACTCCACTGGGACTCTCAAGATGGACACACATCCCAGTGCCACAGGGAGACCTCATCAGTGGCTCAAGTCACTGCTGCCCCACTCAGGACGCTCTTCTGTAACACAACATGTGGAGGCCATTGTCACGGCGGCGGAAGACACTCAAGGCTCCTGTCTCATCAGTGAGGAGTGAGGCCTCAGGCTTAGAGGTGCCCACCTGGTTACGGCGAGCCTCGAATGGAAAACCCACCTGGTACTCCGTGCCATGGCAGAGGGCTGACCTGCAGGGCCCCAGACATCAGCTGACCAAAAGAGCCCTGGAGGCTTCATGATATAGCATGTGTCAGGTAGAGGCTGTTCTGTAACATGGCTGCCCCTTGACCAACAAGGAGTAAAAACAGTGAAGAAAAAAGGCCTTAGGGCAGATAACCAGGAACAGTTAGGAAAGTTCTGGCCCAACTCATCCCTGGTCTCAAAGATCCATCCATTCCTCAGCACTGTGACGTTCTGATGAGCATTCTGGTATCAAGCAATGGAGAAGCTACCGCCCCGCAGGATGAGACGGACAGAGCCAATGCAGCCGGAGGAGGAAGAGCCAGCACTGTGGCAGCCCGGTGGACCTCAGCTCAAGAGGCATTTTAACCAGGAATCTTCGCCCAGAGTCCTGCTCTAAAGGCAAACAAACATCAGGCTGTCTCAATCCTACCTCAGGCTATCCCTCCTATCCGGGTATCTAGCAATCCTACCTGGCTTTCAGTCAGCCTGGAGAGAATAGAGACGGAACAGACACGGAAGAGTTCCCGTGTGCACAACGGCCCCACTAGTTCTGTGTCTATAACACTGTGGAGACCCTTGAGATAGCTCGGATAGGGAGGGCCGGGGACCAGGGCAAGGTGACCAGCTTCGGGCCTTCCTGAGAGCCTCCAGCCCCACCATAGTCTGAGTCCATAGTCACTGCTCAGATGCAGCTGTTCCTATGAGGTCCCCCGCCACCGTGTGGTCACTACTCCATGCGCCCGCGTTGACTTGGCCTGCTTCTTTTGTGGATGTGCCTGCTTCTTGTGCCAGCCATGATGCCACCCATGTTGGAGACCCCACTGCTCTTGCATGTCAGGGAAAGACACTCAAGAGTGTCGTCCATGGCTGCTACCCTGCCTCAGCTGTCACCAGGTCTTGTGCCCCATACAATGTCACCTCGGCAGCATGTTCTCTGAACACACCACCTTGGGGTGTTGTGGAAGGAGGCACTCTCCCAGATGAGTGGGTCTCTCACCTGTGCCTCGGGACTGTTTACACATTGGGTAACGCCTTCTCCCGTGTTCTGTGGCTCAGAGGCCCAGGTCAGGCCCAGGAGGACAGGACACTTCTGACAGCTCTAAAGGGACCCTGTTCCTGCCCCTCCATTGTCTGCCAATGTTCTCCACAACCCTGGTGCCCTGCCTGGTTCATCCCACCTCAGTCTAGTTCCTGTCTCAGTTCTCACATGACCTCCCCCTGTGGGTCCAGGGTGACCTCACCTCAACCTGATCACTCCTTCCAAGGCCTTTATACCACAAAACTCCCACTCACAGGCTCAGGCGGACATGAATTTGGGCCAGTAGACCATGCTAGAAAACCTCAGAGGGTGGAGCTAGAGAGATGGCTCAGTGGTGAAGAGCACTGGTTGCTCTTCCAGAGGACCTGGGTTCAAGTCCCAGCACTCACTTGGCAGTTCACAGACATCTGTAACTCCGGTCCTGGGGGGGAATCTGATGCCTTCTTCTGATCCCTGAAGGTATTGAACACACATGGTGCACAAACTTTATGTGCAGGAAAAACACCCATACACACCAAATAAAAATGATAAAAATTAAAAAAAAAAAAACTCAGAGGAATAAAGAATCTGGCCCAAGTTCAGAGACTCCCATTTAGCCGGGGTCAGAGCCTGAAGCACAGCTTGACACATTACCTTCCCAGGAGCAGCTATGCCGGAAGTCCAGGTAACACCATGCTGCCAGTGTCCCCACAGCAGATCTATTGGCTCCATCCTGCTAGGCTCCCTCTGTGACACCCTACCACCCCAGAGCTGGGAGCGTGTTCTATGACACCCTACCACCCCAGAGCTGAGAGTGTGTTCTCGATCAGTTGTTAAGAGGCAGGGTGTGATGCGTGGTATGCCATCATTTTCGTGGTAAAGGGCAAAACGTGAATACACATGAGGCTATTTATAGTTGCAAAGATGACCTAGACAGATAAATAAGAAACTAATAAAAACAGTGGCTTGGGGCTGGAGGTAGACTTTAACTCTCCTGAATGTGCTTGGCCATAGTGGTTGACGCCAGAACTGTGTGGATGTTCTCCGTGTTTAAAAAAAAAAAAAGACTTTAGCTTTAAAACAAAGTATCCTTTAAAAAGAAACCAACAAAATAATGCTTATATGGAGTTTATGCAATAACCAAGCAGAGAAAAAAGATTTATTTCAAATGAT